>NW_027415202.1:0-204082 GCF_964106895.1 Numenius arquata
GGCCTCCAATACGCCGAACGTCCTGGCCTGGCTCCCACAGCCAAGCTGGCAGCCAGAACAACTCTTGCTTTCTTTCAAGGTCTCTGGGAACTACTTGCATTGCCACCCAGACTTTGGGGCTGCGGGCTTTCCTGGCCACTCTAGCCTCAAAAGCACCTGTTTTACACTTTTCCCCAGCACTGTCGCCCAATATGCCGAACGTCCTGGCCTGGCTCCCACAGCCAAGCTGGCAGCCAGAACAACTCTTGCTTTCTTTCAAGGTCTCTGGGAACTACTTGCATTGCCACCCAGACTTTGGGGCTGCGGGCTTTCCTGGCCACTCTAGCCTCAAAAGCACCTTTTTTTCACTTTTCCCCAGCACCGGCCTCCAATATGCCGAACGTCCTGGCCTGGCTCACACAGCCAAGGTGGCACCCAGAACAACGCTTGCTTTCTTTCAAGGTCTCTGGGAACTACTTGCATTGCCACCCAGACTTTGGGGCTGCGGGCTTTCCTGGCCACTCTATACTCAAAAGCACCTTTTTTTCACTTTTCCCCAGCACCGGCCTCCAATATGCCGAACGTCCTGGCCTGGCTCCCACAGCCAAGGTGGCAGCCAGAACAACTCTTGCTTTCTTTCAAGGTCTCTGGGAACTACTTGCATTGCCACCCAGACTTTGGGGCTGCGGGCTTTCCTGGCCACTCTAGCCTCAAAAGCACCTGTTTTTCACTTTTCCCCAGCACCGGCCTCCAATATGCCGAACGTCCTGGCCTGGCTCCCACAGCCAAGGTGGCAGCCAGAACAACTCTTGCTTTCTTTCAAGGTCTCTGGGAACTACTTGCATTGCCACCCAGACTTTGGGGCTGCGGGCTTTCCTGGCCACTCTAGCCTCAAAAGCACCTTTCTTTTATATTTCCCAGCACCGGCCTCCAATACGCCGAACGTCCTGTCCTAGCTCCTATAGCCAAGGTGGCAGCCAGAACAACTCTTGCTTTCTTTCAAGGTCTCTGGGAACTACTTGCATTGCCACCCAGACTTTGGGGCTGCGGGCTTTCCTGGCCACTCTAGCCTCAAAAGCACCTTTTTTTCACTTTTCCCCAGCACCGGCCTCCAATATGCCGAACGTCCTGGCCTGGCTCCCACAGCCAAGGTGGCAGCCAGAACAACTCTTGCTTTCTTTCAAGGTCTCTGGGAACTACTTGCATTGCCACCCAGACTTTGGGGCTGCGGGCTTTCCTGGCCACTCTAGCCTCAAAAGCACTGGTTTTTCACTTTTCCCTAGCACCGGCGACCAATATGCCAAACGTCCTGGCCTGCCTCCCACAGCCAAGGTGGCAGCCAGAAGAACGCTTGCTTTCTTTCAAGGTCTCTGGGAACTACTTGCATTGCCACCCAGACTTTGGGGCTGTGGGCTTTCCTGGCCACTCTAGCCTCACAAGCACCTTTTTTTCATATTTCCCAGCACCGGCCTCCAATATGCCGAACGTCCTGGCCTGGCTCCCACAGCCAAGCTGGCAGCCAGAACAACTCTTGCTTTCTTTCAAGGTCTCTGGGAACTACTTGCATTGCCACCCAGACTTTGGGGCTGCGGGCTTTCCTGGCCACTCTAGCCTCAAAAGCACCTGTTTTTCACTTTTCCCCAGCACCGGCCTCCAATATGCCGAACGTCCTGGCCTGGCTCCCACAGCCAAGCTGGCAGCCAGAACAACTCTTGCTTTCTTTCAAGGTCTCTGGGAACTACTTGCATTGCCACCCAGACTTTGGGGCTGCGGGCTTTCCTGGCCACTCTAGCCTCACAAGTACCTTTCTTTTATATTTCCCAGCACCGGCCTCCAATACGCCGAACGTCCTGTCCTAGCTCCTATAGCCAAGGTGGCAGCCAGAACAACTCTTGCTTTCTTTCAAGGTCTCTGGGAACTACTTGCATTGCCACCCAGACTTTGGGGCTGCGGGCTTTCCTGGCCACTCTAGCCTCAAAAGCACCTTTTTTTCACTTTTCCCCAGCACCGTCGCCCAATATGCCGAACGTCCTGGCCTGGCTCCCACACTCAAGGTGGCAGCCAGAACAACTCTTGCTTTCTTTCAAGGTCTCTGGGAACTACTTGCATTGCCACCCAGACTTTGGGGCTGCGGGCTTTCCTGGCCACTCTAGCCTCAAAAGCACCTTTTTTTCACTTTTCCCCAGCACCGGCCTCCAATATGCCGAACGTCCTGGCCTGGCTCACACAGCCAAGGTGGCACCCAGAACAACGCTTGCTTTCTTTCAAGGTCTCTGGGAACTACTTGCATTGCCACCCAGACTTTGGGGCTGCGGGCTTTCCTGGCCACTCTATACTCAAAAGCACCTTTTTTTCACTTTTCCCCAGCACCAGCCTCCAATATGCCGAACGTCCTGGCCTGGCTCCCACAGCCAAGGTGGCAGCCAGAACAACTCTTGCTTTCTTTCAAGGTCTCTGGGAACTACTTGCATTGCCACCCAGACTTTGGGGCTGCGGGCTTTCCTGGCCACTCTAGCCTCAAAAGCACCTGTTTTTCACTTTTCCCCAGCACCGGCCTCCAATATGCCGAACGTCCTGGCCTGGCTCCCACAGCCAAGGTGGCAGCCAGAACAACTCTTGCTTTCTTTCAAGGTCTCTGGGAACTACTTGCATTGCCACCCAGACTTTGGGGCTGCGGGCTTTCCTGGCCACTCTAGCCTCACAAGCACCTTTCTTTTATATTTCCCAGCACCGGCCTCCAATACGCCGAACGTCCTGTCCTAGCTCCTATAGCCAAGGTGGCAGCCAGAACAACTCTTGCTTTCTTTCAAGGTCTCTGGGAACTACTTGCATTGCCACCCAGACTTTGGGGCTGCGGGCTTTCCTGGCCACTCTAGCCTCAAAAGCACCTTTTTTTCACTTTTCCCCAGCACCGGCCTCCAATATGCCGAACGTCCTGGCCTGGCTCCCACAGCCAAGGTGGCAGCCAGAACAACTCTTGCTTTCTTTCAAGGTCTCTGGGAACTACTTGCATTGCCACCCAGACTTTGGGGCTGCGGGCTTTCCTGGCCACTCTAGCCTCAAAAGCACTGGTTTTTCACTTTTCCCTAGCACCGGCGACCAATACGCCAAACGTCCTGGCCTGCCTCCCACAGCCAAGGTGGCAGCCAGAAGAACGCTTGCTTTCTTTCAAGGTCTCTGGGAACTACTTGCATTGCCACCCAGACTTTGGGGCTGTGGGCTTTCCTGGCCAATCTAGCCTCACAAGCACCTTTTTTTCATATTTCCCAGCACCGTCCTCCAATATGCTGAACGTCCTGGCCTGGCTCCCACAGCCAAGGTGGCAGCCAGAACAACTCTTGCTTTCTTTCAAGGTCTCTGGGAACTACTTGCATTGCCACCCAGACTTTGGGGCTGCGGGCTTTCCTGGCCACTCTAGCCTCAAAAGAACCTGTTTTTCACTTTTCCCTAGCACCGTCCTCCAATATGCCGAACGTCCTGTCCTAGCTCCTATAGCCAACGTGGCAGCCAGAACAACTCTTGCTTTCTTTCAAGGTCTCTGGGAACTACTTGCATTGCCACCCAGACTTTGGGGCTGCGGGCTTTCCTGGCCACTCTAGCCTCACAAGCACCTTTCTTTTATATTTCCCAGCACCGGCCTCCAATACGCCGAACGTCCTGTCCTAGCTCCTATAGCCAAGGTGGCAGCCAGAACAACTCTTGCTTTCTTTCAAGGTCTCTGGGAACTACTTGCATTGCCACCCAGACTTTGGGGCTGCGGGCTTTCCTGGCCACTCTAGCCTCAAAAGCACCTTTTTTTCACTTTTCCCCAGCACCGGCCTCCAATATGCCGAACGTCCTGGCCTGGCTCACACAGCCAAGGTGGCACCCAGAACAACGCTTGCTTTCTTTCAAGGTCTCTGGGAACTACTTGCATTGCCACCCAGACTTTGGGGCTGCGGGCTTTCCTGGCCTCTCTATACTCAAAAGCACCTTTTTTTCACTTTTCCCCAGCACCGGCCTCCAATATGCCGAACGTCCTGGCCTGGCTCCCACAGCCAAGGTGGCAGCCAGAACAACTCTTGCTTTCTTTCAAGGTCTCTGGGAACTACTTGCATTGCCACCCAGACTTTGGGGCTGCGGGCTTTCCTGGCCACTCTATACTCAAAAGCACCTTTTTTTCACTTTTCCCCAGCACCAGCCTCCAATATGCCGAACGTCCTGGCCTGGCTCCCACAGCCAAGGTGGCAGCCAGAACAACTCTTGCTTTCTTTCAAGGTCTCTGGGAACTACTTGCATTGCCACCCAGACTTTGGGGCTGCGGGCTTTCCTGGCCACTCTAGCCTCAAAAGCACCTGTTTTTCACTTTTCCCCAGCACCGGCCTCCAATATGCCGAACGTCCTGGCCTGGCTCCCACAGCCAAGGTGGCAGCCAGAACAACTCTTGCTTTCTTTCAAGGTCTCTGGGAACTACTTGCATTGCCACCCAGACTTTGGGGCTGCGGGCTTTCCTGGCCACTCTAGCCTCACAAGCACCTTTCTTTTATATTTCCCAGCACCGGCCTCCAATACGCCGAACGTCCTGTCCTAGCTCCTATAGCCAAGGTGGCAGCCAGAACAACTCTTGCTTTCTTTCAAGGTCTCTGGGAACTACTTGCATTGCCACCCAGACTTTGGGGCTGCGGGCTTTCCTGGCCACTCTAGCCTCAAAAGCACCTTTTTTTCACTTTTCCCCAGCACCGGCCTCCAATATGCCGAACGTCCTGGCCTGGCTCCCACAGCCAAGGTGGCAGCCAGAACAACTCTTGCTTTCTTTCAAGGTCTCTGGGAACTACTTGCATTGCCACCCAGACTTTGGGGCTGCGGGCTTTCCTGGCCACTCTAGCCTCAAAAGCACTGGTTTTTCACTTTTCCCTAGCACCGGCGACCAATACGCCAAACGTCCTGGCCTGCCTCCCACAGCCAAGGTGGCAGCCAGAAGAACGCTTGCTTTCTTTCAAGGTCTCTGGGAACTACTTGCATTGCCACCCAGACTTTGGGGCTGTGGGCTTTCCTGGCCAATCTAGCCTCACAAGCACCTTTTTTTCATATTTCCCAGCACCGTCCTCCAATATGCTGAACGTCCTGGCCTGGCTCCCACAGCCAAGGTGGCAGCCAGAACAACTCTTGCTTTCTTTCAAGGTCTCTGGGAACTACTTGCATTGCCACCCAGACTTTGGGGCTGCGGGCTTTCCTGGCCACTCTAGCCTCAAAAGAACCTGTTTTTCACTTTTCCCTAGCACCGTCCTCCAATATGCCGAACGTCCTGTCCTAGCTCCTATAGCCAACGTGGCAGCCAGAACAACTCTTGCTTTCTTTCAAGGTCTCTGGGAACTACTTGCATTGCCACCCAGACTTTGGGGCTGCGGGCTTTCCTGGCCACTCTAGCCTCACAAGCACCTTTCTTTTATATTTCCCAGCACCGGCCTCCAATACGCCGAACGTCCTGTCCTAGCTCCTATAGCCAAGGTGGCAGCCAGAACAACTCTTGCTTTCTTTCAAGGTCTCTGGGAACTACTTGCATTGCCACCCAGACTTTGGGGCTGCGGGCTTTCCTGGCCACTCTAGCCTCAAAAGCACCTTTTTTTCACTTTTCCCCAGCACCGGCCTCCAATATGCCGAACGTCCTGGCCTGGCTCACACAGCCAAGGTGGCACCCAGAACAACGCTTGCTTTCTTTCAAGGTCTCTGGGAACTACTTGCATTGCCACCCAGACTTTGGGGCTGCGGGCTTTCCTGGCCTCTCTATACTCAAAAGCACCTTTTTTTCACTTTTCCCCAGCACCGGCCTCCAATATGCCGAACGTCCTGGCCTGGCTCCCACAGCCAAGGTGGCAGCCAGAACAACTCTTGCTTTCTTTCAAGGTCTCTGGGAACTACTTGCATTGCCACCCAGACTTTGGGGCTGCGGGCTTTCCTGGCCACTCTAGCCTCAAAAGCACCTGTTTTTCACTTTTCCCCAGCACCGGCCTCCAATATGCCGAACGTCCTGGCCTGGCTCCCACAGCCAAGGTGGCAGCCAGAACAACTCTTGCTTTCTTTCAAGGTCTCTGGGAACTACTTGCATTGCCACCCAGACTTTGGGGCTGCGGGCTTTCCTGGCCACTCTAGCCTCACAAGAACCTTTCTTTTATATTTCCCAGCACCGGCCTCCAATACGCCGAACGTCCTGTCCTAGCTCCTATAGCCAAGGTGGCAGCCAGAACAACTCTTGCTTTCTTTCAAGGTCTCTGGGAACTACTTGCATTGCCACCCAGACTTTGGGGCTGCGGGCTTTCCTGGCCACTCTAGCCTCAAAAGCACCTTTTTTTCACTTTTCCCCAGCACCGTCGCCCAATATGCCGAACGTCCTGGCCTGGCTCCCACAGCCAAGGTGGCAGCCAGAACAACTCTTGCTTTCTTTCAAGGTCTCTGGGAACTACTTGCATTGCCACCCAGACTTTGGGGCTGCGGGCTTTCCTGGCCACTCTAGCCTCAAAAGCACTGGTTTTTCACTTTTCCCTAGCACCGGCGACCAATATGCCAAACGTCCTGGCCTGCCTCCCACAGCCAAGGTGGCAGCCAGAAGAACGCTTGCTTTCTTTCAAGGTCTCTGGGAACTACTTGCATTGCCACCCAGACTTTGGGGCTGCGGGCTTTCCTGGCCACTCTAGCCTCACAAGCACCTTTTTTTCATATTTCCCAGCACCGTCCTCCAATATGCTGAACGTCCTGGCCTGGCTCCCACAGCCAAGCTGGCAGCCAGAACAACTCTTGCTTTCTTTCAAGGTCTCTGGGAACTACTTGCATTGCCACCCAGACTTTGGGGCTGCGGGCTTTCCTGGCCACTCTAGCCTCAAAAGAACCTGTTTTTCACTTTTCCCTAGCACCGTCCTCCAATATGCCGAACGTCCTGTCCTAGCTCCTATAGCCAAGGTGGCAGCCAGAACAACTCTTGCTTTCTTTCAAGGTCTCTGGGAACTACTTGCATTGCCACCCAGACTTTGGGGCTGCGGGCTTTCCTGGCCACTCTAGCCTCAAAAGCACCTGTTTTTCACTTTTCCCCAGCACCGGCCTCCAATATGCCGAACGTCCTGGCCTGGCTCCCACAGCCAAGGTGGCACCCAGAACAACGCTTGCTTTCTTTCAAGGTCTCTGGGAACTACTTGCATTGCCACCCAGACTTTGGGGCTGCGGGCTTTCCTGGCCACTCTAGCCTCAAAAGCACCTTTTTTTCACTTTACCCCAGCACCGGCCTCCAATATGCCGAACGTCCTGGCCTGGCTCCCACAGCCAAGGTGGCAGCCAGAACAACTCTTGCTTTCTTTCAAGGTCTCTGGGAACTACTTGCATTGCCACCCAGACTTTGGGGCTGCGGGCTTTCCTGGCCACTCTAGCCTCAAAAGCACCTTTTTTTCATATTTCCCAGCACCGGCCTCCAATATGCCGAACGTCCTGGCCTGGCTCCCACAGCCAAGCTGGCAGCCAGAACAACTCTTGCTTTCTTTCAAGGTCTCTGGGAACTACTTGCATTGCCACCCAGACTTTGGGGCTGCGGGCTTTCCTGGCCACTCTAGCCTCAAAAGAACCTGTTTTTCACTTTACCCCAGCACCGGCCTCCAATATGCCGAACGTCCTGTCCTAGCTCCTATAGCCAAGGTGGCAGCCAGAACAACTCTTGCTTTCTTTCAAGGTCTCTGGGAACTACTTGCATTGCCACCCAGACTTTGGGGCTGCGGGCTTTCCTGGCCACTCTTTCCTCAAAAGAACCTGTTTTTCACTTTTCCCCAGCACCGTCCTCCAATATGCCGAACGTCCTGTCCTAGCTCCTATAGCCAAGGTGGCAGCCAGAACAACTCTTGCTTTCTTTCAAGGTCTCTGGGAACTACTTGCATTGCCACCCAGACTTTGGGGCTGCGGGCTTTCCTGGCCACTCTAGCCTCAAAAGCACCTTTTTTTCACTTTTCCCCAGCACCAGCGCCCAATATGCCAAACGTCCTGGCCTGGCTCCCACAGCCAAGGTGGCAGCCAGAACAATCTTGCTTTCTTTCAAGGTCTCTGGGAACTACTTGCATTGCCACCCAGACTTTGGGGCTGCGGGCTTTCCTGGCCACTCTAGCCTCAAAAGCACCTTTTTTTCATATTTCCCAGCACCGGCCTCCAATACGCCGAACGTCCTGGCCTGGCTCCCACAGCCAAGCTGGCAGCCAGAACAACTCTTGCTTTCTTTCAAGGTCTCTGGGAACTACTTGCATTGCCACCCAGACTTTGGGGCTGCGGGCTTTCCTGGCCACTCTAGCCTCAAAAGCACCTTTTTTTCACTTTTCCCCAGCACCGTCGCCCAATATGCCGAACGTCCTGGCCTGGCTCCCACAGCCAAGCTGGCAGCCAGAACAACTCTTGCTTTCTTTCAAGGTCTCTGGGAACTACTTGCATTGCCACCCAGACTTTGGGGCTGCGGGCTTTCCTGGCCACTCTAGCCTCAAAAGCACCTTTTTTTCACTTTTCCCCAGCACCGGCCTCCAATATGCCGAACGTCCTGGCCTGGCTCCCACAGCCAAGGTGGCACCCAGAACAACGCTTGCTTTCTTTCAAGGTCTCTGGGAACTACTTGCATTGCCACCCAGACTTTGGGGCTGCGGGCTTTCCTGGCCACTCTAGCCTCAAAAGCACCTGTTTTTCACTTTTCCCCAGCACCGGCCTCCAATATGCCGAACGTCCTGGCCTGGCTCCCACAGCCAAGGTGGCAGCCAGAACAACTCTTGCTTTCTTTCAAGGTCTCTGGGAACTACTTGCATTGCCACCCAGACTTTGGGGCTGCGGGCTTTCCTGGCCACTCTAGCCTCACAAGCACCTTTTTTTTATATTTCCCAGCACCGGCCTCCAATACGCCGAACGTCCTGTCCTAGCTCCTATAGCCAAGGTGGCAGCCAGAACAACTCTTGCTTTCTTTCAAGGTCTCTGGGAACTACTTGCATTGCCACCCAGACTTTGGGGCTGCGGGCTTTCCTGGCCACTCTAGCCTCAAAAGCACCTTTTTTTCACTTTTCCCCAGCACCGGCCTCCAATATGCCGAACGTCCTGGCCTGGCTCCCACAGCCAAGGTGGCAGCCAGAACAACTCTTGCTTTCTTTCAAGGTCTCTGGGAACTACTTGCATTGCCACCCAGACTTTGGGGCTGCGGGCTTTCCTGGCCACTCTAGCCTCAAAAGCACTGGTTTTTCACTTTTCCCCAGCACCGGCGACAAATATGCCAAACGTCCTGGCCTGCCTCCCACAGCCAAGGTGGCAGCCAGAACAACGCTTGCTTTCTTTCAAGGTCTCTGGGAACTACTTGCATTGCCACCCAGACTTTGGGGCTGCGGGCTTTCCTGGCCACTCTAGCCTCAAAAGCACCGGTTTTTCACTTTTCCCCAGCACGGGCGACCAATATGCCAAACGTCCTGGCCTGCCTCCCACAGCCAAGGTGGCAGCCAGAAGAACGCTTGCTTTCTTTCAAGGTCTCTGGGAACTACTTGCATTGCCACCCAGACTTTGGGGCTGTGGGCTTTCCTGGCCACTCTAGCCTCACAAGCACCTTTTTTTCATATTTCCCAGCACCGGCCTCCAATATGCCGAACGTCCTGGCCTGGCTCCCACAGCCAAGGTGGCAGCCAGAACAACTCTTGCTTTCTTTCAAGGTCTCTGGGAACTACTTGCATTGCCACCCAGACTTTGGGGCTGCGGGCTTTCCTGGCCACTCTAGCCTCAAAAGCACCTGTTTTTCACTTTTCCCTAGCACCGTCCTCCAATATGCCGAACGTCCTGTCCTAGCTCCTATAGCCAAGGTGGCAGCCAGAACAACTCTTGCTTTCTTTCAAGGTCTCTGGGAACTACTTGCATTGCCACCCAGACTTTGGGGCTGCGGGCTTTCCTGGCCACTCTAGCCTCAAAAGCACCTTTTTTTCACTTTTCCCCAGCACCGTCGCCCAATATGCCGAACGTCCTGGCCTGGCTCCCACAGCCAAGCTGGCAGCCAGAACAACTCTTGCTTTCTTTCAAGGTCTCTGGGAACTACTTGCATTGCCACCCAGACTTTGGGGCTGCGGGCTTTCCTGGCCACTCTAGCCTCAAAAGCACCTTTTTTTCACTTTACCCCAGCACCGGACCCCAATATGCCGAACGTCCTGGCCTGGCTCCCACAGCCAAGGTGGCAGCCAGAACAACTCTTGCTTTCTTTCAAGGTCTCTGGGAACTACTTGCATTGCCACCCAGACTTTGGGGCTGCGGGCTTTCCTGGCCACTCTAGCCTCAAAAGCACCTTTTTTTCATATTTCCCAGCACCGGCCTCCAATACGCCGAACGTCCTGGCCTGGCTCCCACAGCCAAGGTGGCAGCCAGAACAACTCTTGCTTTCTTTCAAGGTCTCTGGGAACTACTTGCATTGCCACCCAGACTTTGGGGCTGCGGGCTTTCCTGGCCACTCTAGCCTCAAAAGCACCTTTTTTTCACTTTTCCCCAGCACCGGCCTCCAATATGCCGAACGTCCTGGCCTGGCTCCCACAGCCAAGGTGGCAGCCAGAACAACTCTTGCTTTCTTTCAAGGTCTCTGGGAACTACTTGCATTGCCACCCAGACTTTGGGGCTGCGGGCTTTCCTGGCCACTCTAGCCTCAAAAGCACCTTTTTTTCATATTTCCCAGCACCGGCCTCCAATACGCCGAACGTCCTGGCCTGGCTCCCACAGCCAAGCTGGCAGCCAGAACAACTCTTGCTTTCTTTCAAGGTCTCTGGGAACTACTTGCATTGCCACCCAGACTTTGGGGCTGCGGGCTTTCCTGGCCACTCTAGCCTCAAAAGCACCTGTTTTTCACTTTACCCCAGCACCGGCCTCCAATAAGCCGAACGTCCTGGCCTGGCTCCCACAGCCAAGCTGGCAGCCAGAACAACTCTTGCTTTCTTTCAAGGTCTCTGGGAACTACTTGCATTGCCACCCAGACTTTGGGGCTGCGGGCTTTCCTGGCCACTCTAGCCTCAAAAGCACCTGTTTTTCACTTTTCCCTAGCACCGTCCTCCAATATGCCGAACGTCCTGTCCTAGCTCCTATAGCCAAGGTGGCAGCCAGAACAACTCTTGCTTTCTTTCAAGGTCTCTGGGAACTACTTGCATTGCCACCCAGACTTTGGGGCTGCGGGCTTTCCTGGCCACTCTAGCCTCAAAAGCACCTTTTTTTCACTTTTCCCCAGCACCGTCGCCCAATATGCCGAACGTCCTGGCCTGGCTCCCACAGCCAAGCTGGCAGCCAGAACAACTCTTGCTTTCTTTCAAGGTCTCTGGGAACTACTTGCATTGCCACCCAGACTTTGGGGCTGCGGGCTTTCCTGGCCACTCTAGCCTCAAAAGCACCTTTTTTTCACTTTACCCCAGCACCGGACCCCAATATGCCGAACGTCCTGGCCTGGCTCCCACAGCCAAGGTGGCAGCCAGAACAACTCTTGCTTTCTTTCAAGGTCTCTGGGAACTACTTGCATTGCCACCCAGACTTTGGGGCTGCGGGCTTTCCTGGCCACTCTAGCCTCAAAAGCACCTTTTTTTCATATTTCCCAGCACCGGCCTCCAATACGCCGAACGTCCTGGCCTGGCTCCCACAGCCAAGGTGGCAGCCAGAACAACTCTTGCTTTCTTTCAAGGTCTCTGGGAACTACTTGCATTGCCACCCAGACTTTGGGGCTGCGGGCTTTCCTGGCCACTCTAGCCTCAAAAGCACCTTTTTTTCACTTTTCCCCAGCACCGGCCTCCAATATGCCGAACGTCCTGGCCTGGCTCCCACAGCCAAGGTGGCAGCCAGAACAACTCTTGCTTTCTTTCAAGGTCTCTGGGAACTACTTGCATTGCCACCCAGACTTTGGGGCTGCGGGCTTTCCTGGCCACTCTAGCCTCAAAAGCACCTTTTTTTCATATTTCCCAGCACCGGCCTCCAATACGCCGAACGTCCTGGCCTGGCTCCCACAGCCAAGCTGGCAGCCAGAACAACTCTTGCTTTCTTTCAAGGTCTCTGGGAACTACTTGCATTGCCACCCAGACTTTGGGGCTGCGGGCTTTCCTGGCCACTCTAGCCTCAAAAGCACCTGTTTTTCACTTTACCCCAGCACCGGCCTCCAATAAGCCGAACGTCCTGGCCTGGCTCCCACAGCCAAGCTGGCAGCCAGAACAACTCTTGCTTTCTTTCAAGGTCTCTGGGAACTACTTGCATTGCCACCCAGACTTTGGGGCTGCGGGCTTTCCTGGCCACTCTAGCCTCAAAAGCACCTGTTTTTCATATTTCCCAGCACCGGCCTCCAATACGCCGAACGTCCTGGCCTGGCTCCCACAGCCAAGCTGGCAGCCAGAACAACTCTTGCTTTCTTTCAAGGTCTCTGGGAACTACTTGCATTGCCACCCAGACTTTGGGGCTGCGGGCTTTCCTGGCCACTCTAGCCTCAAAAGCACCTTTTTTTCATATTTCCCAGCACCGGCCTCCAATATGCCGAACGTCCTGTCCTAGCTCCTATAGCCAAGGTGGCAGCCAGAACAACTCTTGCTTTCTTTCAAGGTCTCTGGGAACTACTTGCATTGCCACCCAGACTTTGGGGCTGCGGGCTTTCCTGGCCACTCTAGCCTCAAAAGCACCTTTTTTTCACTTTTCCCCAGCACCGGCCTCCAATATGCCGAACGTCCTGGCCTGGCTCCCACAGCCAAGGTGGCAGCCAGAACAACTCTTGCTTTCTTTCAAGGTCTCTGGGAACTACTTGCATTGCCACCCAGACTTTGGGGCTGCGGGCTTTCCTGGCCACTCTAGCCTCAAAAGCACTGGTTTTTCACTTTTCCCTAGCACCGGCGACCAATATGCCAAACGTCCTGGCCTGCCTCCCACAGCCAAGGTGGCAGCCAGAAGAACGCTTGCTTTCTTTCAAGGTCTCTGGGAACTACTTGCATTGCCACCCAGACTTTGGGGCTGCGGGCTTTCCTGGCCACTCTAGCCTCACAAGCACCTTTTTTTCATATTTCCCAGCACCGTCCTCCAATATGCTGAACGTCCTGGCCTGGCTCCCACAGCCAAGCTGGCAGCCAGAACAACTCTTGCTTTCTTTCAAGGTCTCTGGGAACTACTTGCATTGCCACCCAGACTTTGGGGCTGCGGGCTTTCCTGGCCACTCTAGCCTCAAAAGAACCTGTTTTTCACTTTTCCCTAGCACCGTCCTCCAATATGCCGAACGTCCTGTCCTAGCTCCTATAGCCAAGGTGGCAGCCAGAACAACTCTTGCTTTCTTTCAAGGTCTCTGGGAACTACTTGCATTGCCACCCAGACTTTGGGGCTGCGGGCTTTCCTGGCCACTCTAGCCTCAAAAGCACCTGTTTTTCACTTTTCCCCAGCACCGGCCTCCAATATGCCGAACGTCCTGGCCTGGCTCCCACAGCCAAGGTGGCACCCAGAACAACGCTTGCTTTCTTTCAAGGTCTCTGGGAACTACTTGCATTGCCACCCAGACTTTGGGGCTGCGGGCTTTCCTGGCCACTCTAGCCTCAAAAGCACCTTTTTTTCACTTTACCCCAGCACCGGCCTCCAATATGCCGAACGTCCTGGCCTGGCTCCCACAGCCAAGGTGGCAGCCAGAACAACTCTTGCTTTCTTTCAAGGTCTCTGGGAACTACTTGCATTGCCACCCAGACTTTGGGGCTGCGGGCTTTCCTGGCCACTCTAGCCTCAAAAGCACCTTTTTTTCATATTTCCCAGCACCGGCCTCCAATATGCCGAACGTCCTGGCCTGGCTCCCACAGCCAAGCTGGCAGCCAGAACAACTCTTGCTTTCTTTCAAGGTCTCTGGGAACTACTTGCATTGCCACCCAGACTTTGGGGCTGCGGGCTTTCCTGGCCACTCTAGCCTCAAAAGAACCTGTTTTTCACTTTACCCCAGCACCGGCCTCCAATATGCCGAACGTCCTGTCCTAGCTCCTATAGCCAAGGTGGCAGCCAGAACAACTCTTGCTTTCTTTCAAGGTCTCTGGGAACTACTTGCATTGCCACCCAGACTTTGGGGCTGCGGGCTTTCCTGGCCACTCTTTCCTCAAAAGAACCTGTTTTTCACTTTTCCCCAGCACCGTCCTCCAATATGCCGAACGTCCTGTCCTAGCTCCTATAGCCAAGGTGGCAGCCAGAACAACTCTTGCTTTCTTTCAAGGTCTCTGGGAACTACTTGCATTGCCACCCAGACTTTGGGGCTGCGGGCTTTCCTGGCCACTCTAGCCTCAAAAGCACCTTTTTTTCACTTTTCCCCAGCACCAGCGCCCAATATGCCAAACGTCCTGGCCTGGCTCCCACAGCCAAGGTGGCAGCCAGAACAATCTTGCTTTCTTTCAAGGTCTCTGGGAACTACTTGCATTGCCACCCAGACTTTGGGGCTGCGGGCTTTCCTGGCCACTCTAGCCTCAAAAGCACCTTTTTTTCATATTTCCCAGCACCGGCCTCCAATACGCCGAACGTCCTGGCCTGGCTCCCACAGCCAAGGTGGCAGCCAGAACAACTCTTGCTTTCTTTCAAGGTCTCTGGGAACTACTTGCATTGCCACCCAGACTTTGGGGCTGCGGGCTTTCCTGGCCACTCTAGCCTCAAAAGCACCTTTTTTTCACTTTTCCCCAGCACCGTCGCCCAATATGCCGAACGTCCTGGCCTGGCTCCCACAGCCAAGCTGGCAGCCAGAACAACTCTTGCTTTCTTTCAAGGTCTCTGGGAACTACTTGCATTGCCACCCAGACTTTGGGGCTGCGGGCTTTCCTGGCCACTCTAGCCTCAAAAGCACCTTTTTTTCACTTTTCCCCAGCACCGGCCTCCAATATGCCGAACGTCCTGGCCTGGCTCCCACAGCCAAGGTGGCACCCAGAACAACGCTTGCTTTCTTTCAAGGTCTCTGGGAACTACTTGCATTGCCACCCAGACTTTGGGGCTGCGGGCTTTCCTGGCCACTCTAGCCTCAAAAGCACCTGTTTTTCACTTTTCCCCAGCACCGGCCTCCAATATGCCGAACGTCCTGGCCTGGCTCCCACAGCCAAGGTGGCAGCCAGAACAACTCTTGCTTTCTTTCAAGGTCTCTGGGAACTACTTGCATTGCCACCCAGACTTTGGGGCTGCGGGCTTTCCTGGCCACTCTAGCCTCACAAGCACCTTTTTTTTATATTTCCCAGCACCGGCCTCCAATACGCCGAACGTCCTGTCCTAGCTCCTATAGCCAAGGTGGCAGCCAGAACAACTCTTGCTTTCTTTCAAGGTCTCTGGGAACTACTTGCATTGCCACCCAGACTTTGGGGCTGCGGGCTTTCCTGGCCACTCTAGCCTCAAAAGCACCTTTTTTTCACTTTTCCCCAGCACCGGCCTCCAATATGCCGAACGTCCTGGCCTGGCTCCCACAGCCAAGGTGGCAGCCAGAACAACTCTTGCTTTCTTTCAAGGTCTCTGGGAACTACTTGCATTGCCACCCAGACTTTGGGGCTGCGGGCTTTCCTGGCCACTCTAGCCTCAAAAGCACTGGTTTTTCACTTTTCCCCAGCACCGGCGACCAATATGCCAAACGTCCTGGCCTGCCTCCCACAGCCAAGGTGGCAGCCAGAACAACGCTTGCTTTCTTTCAAGGTCTCTGGGAACTACTTGCATTGCCACCCAGACTTTGGGGCTGCGGGCTTTCCTGGCCACTCTAGCCTCAAAAGCACCGGTTTTTCACTTTTCCCCAGCACGGGCGACCAATATGCCAAACGTCCTGGCCTGCCTCCCACAGCCAAGGTGGCAGCCAGAAGAACGCTTGCTTTCTTTCAAGGTCTCTGGGAACTACTTGCATTGCCACCCAGACTTTGGGGCTGTGGGCTTTCCTGGCCACTCTAGCCTCACAAGCACCTTTTTTTCATATTTCCCAGCACCGGCCTCCAATATGCCGAACGTCCTGGCCTGGCTCCCACAGCCAAGGTGGCAGCCAGAACAACTCTTGCTTTCTTTCAAGGTCTCTGGGAACTACTTGCATTGCCACCCAGACTTTGGGGCTGCGGGCTTTCCTGGCCACTCTAGCCTCAAAAGCACCTTTTTTTCACTTTTCCCCAGCACCGGCCTCCAATATGCCGAACGTCCTGGCCTGGCTCCCACAGCCAAGGTGGCAGCCAGAACAACTCTTGCTTTCTTTCAAGGTCTCTGGGAACTACTTGCATTGCCACCCAGACTTTGGGGCTGCGGGCTTTCCTGGCCACTCTAGCCTCAAAAGCACCTTTTTTTCATATTTCCCAGCACCGGCCTCCAATACGCCGAACGTCCTGGCCTGGCTCCCACAGCCAAGCTGGCAGCCAGAACAACTCTTGCTTTCTTTCAAGGTCTCTGGGAACTACTTGCATTGCCACCCAGACTTTGGGGCTGCGGGCTTTCCTGGCCACTCTAGCCTCAAAAGCACCTGTTTTTCACTTTACCCCAGCACCGGCCTCCAATAAGCCGAACGTCCTGGCCTGGCTCCCACAGCCAAGCTGGCAGCCAGAACAACTCTTGCTTTCTTTCAAGGTCTCTGGGAACTACTTGCATTGCCACCCAGACTTTGGGGCTGCGGGCTTTCCTGGCCACTCTAGCCTCAAAAGCACCTGTTTTTCATATTTCCCAGCACCGGCCTCCAATACGCCGAACGTCCTGGCCTGGCTCCCACAGCCAAGCTGGCAGCCAGAACAACTCTTGCTTTCTTTCAAGGTCTCTGGGAACTACTTGCATTGCCACCCAGACTTTGGGGCTGCGGGCTTTCCTGGCCACTCTAGCCTCAAAAGCACCTTTTTTTCATATTTCCCAGCACCGGCCTCCAATATGCCGAACGTCCTGTCCTAGCTCCTATAGCCAAGGTGGCAGCCAGAACAACTCTTGCTTTCTTTCAAGGTCTCTGGGAACTACTTGCATTGCCACCCAGACTTTGGGGCTGCGGGCTTTCCTGGCCACTCTAGCCTCAAAAGCACCTTTTTTTCATATTTCCCAGCACCGGCCTCCAATACGCCGAACGTCCTGGCCTGGCTCCCACAGCCAAGGTGGCACCCAGAACAACTCTTGTTTTCTTTCAAGGTCTCTGGGAACTACTTGCATTGCCACCCAGACTTTGGGGCTGCGGGCTTTCCTGGCCACTCTAGCCTCAAAAGCACCTTTTTTTCATACTTCCCAGCACCGGCCTCCAATATGCCGAACGTCCTGGCCTGGCTCCCACACCCAAGGTGGCAGCCAGAACAACTCTTGCTTTCTTTCAAGGTCTCTGGAAACTACTTGCATTGCCACCCAGACTTTGGGGCTGCGGGCTTTCCTGGCCACTCTAGCCTCAAAAGAACCTGTTTTTCACTTTTCCCTAGCACCGGCCTCCAATATGCCGAACGTCCTGTCCTAGCTCCTATAGCCAAGGTGGCAGCCAGAACAACTCTTGCTTTCTTTCAAGGTCTCTGGGAACTACTTGCATTGCCACCCAGACTTTGGGGCTGCGGGCTTTCCTGGCCACTCTAGCCTCACAAGCACCTTTTTTTCACTTTTCCCTAGCACCGTCCTCCAATACGCCGAACGTCCTGTCCTAGCTCCTATAGCCAAGGTGGCAGCCAGAACAACTCTTGCTTTCTTTCAAGGTCTCTGGGAACTACTTGCATTGCCACCCAGACTTTGGGGCTGCGGGCTTTCCTGGCCACTCTAGCCTCAAAAGCACCTTTTTTTCACTTTACCCCAGCACCGGCCTCCAATATGCCGAACGTCCTGGCCTGGCTCCCACAGCCAAGGTGGCAGCCAGAACAACTCTTGCTTTCTTTCAAGGTCTCTGGGAACTACTTGCATTGCCACCCAGACTTTGGGGCTGCGGGCTTTCCTGGCCACTCTAGCCTCAAAAGCACCTTTTTTTCATATTTCCCAGCACCGGCCTCCAATACGCCGAACGTCCTGGCCTGGCTCCCACACCCAAGGTGGCAGCCAGAACAACTCTTGCTTTCTTTCAAGGTCTCTGGGAACTACTTGCATTGCCACCCAGACTTTGGGGCTGCGGGCTTTCCTGGCCACTCTAGCCTCAAAAGCATCTTTTTTTCACTTTACCCCAGCACCGGCCTCCAATACGCCGAACGTCCTGGCCTGGCTCACACAGCCAAGGTGGCAGCCAGAACAACTCTTGCTTTCTTTCAAGGTCTCTGGGAACTACTTGCATTGCCACCCAGACTTTGGGGCTGCGGGCTTTCCTGGCCACTCTAGCCTCAAAAGCACCTTTTTTTCACTTGACCCCAGCACCGGCCTCCAATACGCCGAACGTCCTGGCCTGGCTCCCACAGCCAAGGTGGCAGCCAGAACAACTCTTGCTTTCTTTCAAGGTCTCTGGGAACTACTTGCATTGCCACCCAGACTTTGGGGCTGCGGGCTTTCCTGGCCACTCTAGCCTCAAAAGCACCTTTTTTTCATATTTCCCAGCACCGTCCTCCAATATGCCGAACGTCCTGTCCTAGCTCCTATAGCCAAGGTGGCAGCCAGAACAACTCTTGCTTTCTTTCAAGGTCTCTGGGAACTACTTGCATTGCCACCCAGACTTTGGGGCTGCGGGCTTTCCTGGCCACTCTAGCCTCAAAAGCACCTTTTTTTCATATTTCCCAGCACCGGCCTCCAATACGCCGAACGTCCTGGCCTGGCTCCCACAGCCAAGGTGGCACCAAGAACAACTCTTGTTTTCTTTCAAGGTCTCTGGGAACTACTTGCATTGCCACCCAGACTTTGGGGCTGCGGGCTTTCCTGGCCACTCTAGCCTCAAAAGCACCTTTTTTTCATATTTCCCAGCACCGGCCTCCAATATGCCGAACGTCCTGGCCTGGCTCCCACACCCAAGGTGGCAGCCAGAACAACTCTTGCTTTCTTTCAAGGTCTCTGGAAACTACTTGCATTGCCACCCAGACTTTGGGGCTGCGGGCTTTCCTGGCCACTCTAGCCTCAAAAGAACCTGTTTTTCACTTTTCCCTAGCACCGGCCTCCAATATGCCGAACGTCCTGTCCTAGCTCCTATAGCCAAGGTGGCACCCAGAACAACTCTTGCTTTCTTTCAAGGTCTCTGGGAACTACTTGCATTGCCACACAGACTTTGGGGCTGCGGGCTTTCCTGGCCACTCTAGCCTCACAAGCACCTTTTTTTCACTTTTCCCCAGCACCGGCCTCCAATATGCCGAACGTCCTGGCCTGGCTCCCACAGCCAAGGTGGCAGCCAGAACAACTCTTGCTTTCTTTCAAGGTCTCTGGGAACTACTTGCATTGCCACCCAGACTTTGGGGCTGCGGGCTTTCCTGGCCACTCTAGCCTCAAAAGCACCTGTTTTTCATATTTCCCAGCACCGGCCTCCAATACGCCGAACGTCCTGGCCTGGCTCCCACAGCCAAGCTGGCAGCCAGAACAACTCTTGCTTTCTTTCAAGGTCTCTGGGAACTACTTGCATTGCCACCCAGACTTTGGGGCTGCGGGCTTTCCTGGCCACTCTAGCCTCAAAAGCACCTGTTTTTCACTTTACCCCAGCACCGGCCTCCAATACGCCGAACGTCCTGGCCTGGCTCCCACAGCCAAGCTGGCAGCCAGAACAACTCTTGCTTTCTTTCAAGGTCTCTGGGAACTACTTGCATTGCCACCCAGACTTTGGGGCTGCGGGCTTTCCTGGCCACTCTAGCCTCAAAAGCACCTTTTTTTCACTTTTCCCCAGCACCGTCGCCCAATATGCCGAACGTCCTGGCCTGGCTCCCACACTCAAGGTGGCAGCCAGAACAACTCTTGCTTTCTTTCAAGGTCTCTGGGAACTACTTGCATTGCCACCCAGACTTTGGGGCTGCGGGCTTTCCTGGCCACTCTAGCCTCAAAAGCACCTGTTTTTCATATTTCCCAGCACCGGCCTCCAATACGCCGAACGTCCTGGCCTGGCTCCCACAGCCAAGCTGGCAGCCAGAACAACTCTTGTTTTCTTTCAAGGTCTCTGGGAACTACTTGCATTGCCACCCAGACTTTGGGGCTGCGGGCTTTCCTGGCCACTCTAGCCTCAAAAGCACCTTTTTTTCATACTTCCCAGCACCGGCCTCCAATATGCCGAACGTCCTGGCCTGGCTCCCACACCCAAGGTGGCAGCCAGAACAACTCTTGCTTTCTTTCAAGGTCTCTGGAAACTACTTGCATTGCCACCCAGACTTTGGGGCTGCGGGCTTTCCTGGCCACTCTAGCCTCAAAAGAACCTGTTTTTCACTTTTCCCTAGCACCGGCCTCCAATATGCCGAACGTCCTGTCCTAGCTCCTATAGCCAAGGTGGCAGCCAGAACAACTCTTGCTTTCTTTCAAGGTCTCTGGGAACTACTTGCATTGCCACACAGACTTTGGGGCTGCGGGCTTTCCTGGCCACTCTAGCCTCACAAGCACCTTTTTTTCACTTTTCCCTAGCACCGTCCTCCAATACGCCGAACGTCCTGTCCTAGCTCCTATAGCCAAGGTGGCAGCCAGAACAACTCTTGCTTTCTTTCAAGGTCTCTGGGAACTACTTGCATTGCCACCCAGACTTTGGGGCTGCGGGCTTTCCTGGCCACTCTAGCCTCAAAAGCATCTTTTTTTCACTTTACCCCAGCACCGGCCTCCAATATGCCGAACGTCCTGGCCTGGCTCCCACAGCCAAGGTGGCAGCCAGAACAACTCTTGCTTTCTTTCAAGGTCTCTGGGAACTACTTGCATTGCCACCCAGACTTTGGGGCTGCGGGCTTTCCTGGCCACTCTAGCCTCAAAAGCACCTTTTTTTCATATTTCCCAGCACCGGCCTCCAATACGCCGAACGTCCTGGCCTGGCTCCCACACCCAAGGTGGCAGCCAGAACAACTCTTGCTTTCTTTCAAGGTCTCTGGGAACTACTTGCATTGCCACCCAGACTTTGGGGCTGCGGGCTTTCCTGGCCACTCTAGCCTCAAAAGCATCTTTTTTTCACTTTACCCCAGCACCGGCCTCCAATACGCCGAACGTCCTGGCCTGGCTCACACAGCCAAGGTGGCAGCCAGAACAACTCTTGCTTTCTTTCAAGGTCTCTGGGAACTACTTGCATTGCCACCCAGACTTTGGGGCTGCGGGCTTTCCTGGCCACTCTAGCCTCAAAAGCACCTTTTTTTCACTTGACCCCAGCACCGGCCTCCAATACGCCGAACGTCCTGGCCTGGCTCCCACAGCCAAGGTGGCAGCCAGAACAACTCTTGCTTTCTTTCAAGGTCTCTGGGAACTACTTGCATTGCCACCCAGACTTTGGGGCTGCGGGCTTTCCTGGCCACTCTAGCCTCAAAAGCACCTTTTTTTCATATTTCCCAGCACCGGCCTCCAATATGCCGAACGTCCTGTCCTAGCTCCTATAGCCAAGGTGGCAGCCAGAACAACTCTTGCTTTCTTTCAAGGTCTCTGGGAACTACTTGCATTGCCACCCAGACTTTGGGGCTGCGGGCTTTCCTGGCCACTCTAGCCTCAAAAGCACCTGTTTTTCACTTTACCCCAGCACCGTCCTCCAATATGCCGAACGTCCTGTCCTAGCTCCTATAGCCAAGGTGGCAGCCAGAACAACTCTTGCTTTCTTTCAAGGTCTCTGGGAACTACTTGCATTGCCACCCAGACTTTGGGGCTGCGGGCTTTCCTGGCCACTCTAGCCTCAAAAGCACCTTTTTTTCATATTTCCCAGCACCGGCCTCCAATACGCCGAACGTCCTGGCCTGGCTCCCACAGCCAAGCTGGCAGCCAGAACAACTCTTGCTTTCTTTCAAGGTCTCTGGGAACTACTTGCATTGCCACCCAGACTTTGGGGCTGCGGGCTTTCCTGGCCACTCTAGCCTCAAAAGAACCTGTTTTTCACTTTTCCCTAGCACCGGCCTCCAATATGCCGAACGTCCTGTCCTAGCTCCTATAGCCAAGGTGGCAGCCAGAACAACTCTTGCTTTCTTTCAAGGTCTCTGGGAACTACTTGCATTGCCACCCAGACTTTGGGGCTGCGGGCTTTCCTGGCCACTCTAGCCTCAAAAGCACCTTTTTTTCACTTTACCCCAGCACCGGCCTCCAATATGCTGAACGTCCTGGCCTGGCTCCCACAGCCAAGGTGGCAGCCAGAACAACTCTTGCTTTCTTTCAAGGTCTCTGGGAACTACTTGCATTGCCACCCAGACTTTGGGGCTGCGGGCTTTCCTGGCCACTCTAGCCTCAAAAGCACCTTTTTTTCACTTTACCCCAGCACCGGACCCCAATATGCCGAACGTCCTGGCCTGGCTCCCACACCCAAGGTGGCAGCCAGAACAACTTTTGCTTTCTTTCAAGGTCTCTGGAAACTACTTGCATTGCCACCCAGACTTTGGGGCTGCGGGCTTTCCTGGCCACTCTAGCCTCAAAAGCACCTGTTTTTCACTTTACCCCAGCACCGTCCTCCAATATGCCGAACGTCCTGTCCTAGCTCCTATAGCCAAGGTGGCAGCCAGAACAACTCTTGCTTTCTTTCAAGGTCTCTGGGAACTACTTGCATTGCCACCCAGACTTTGGGGCTGCGGGCTTTCCTGGCCACTCTAGCCTCAAAAGCACCTTTTTTTCATATTTCCCAGCACCGGCCTCCAATACGCCGAACGTCCTGGCCTGGCTCCCACAGCCAAGGTGGCAGCCAGAACAACTCTTGCTTTCTTTCAAGGTCTCTGGGAACTACTTGCATTGCCACCCAGACTTTGGGGCTGCGGGCTTTCCTGGCCACTCTAGCCTCAAAAGCACCTTTTTTTCACTTTACCCCAGCACCGGCCTCCAATAAGCCGAACGTCCTGGCCTGGCTCCCACAGCCAAGGTGGCAGCCAGAACAACTCTTGCTTTCTTTCAAGGTCTCTGGGAACTACTTGCATTGCCACCCAGACTTTGGGGCTGCGGGCTTTCCTGGCCACTCTAGCCTCAAAAGCACCTTTTTTTCACTTTTCCCCAGCACCAGCGCCCAATATGCCAAACGTCCTGGCCTGGCTCCCACAGCCAAGGTGGCAGCCAGAACAATCTTGCTTTCTTTCAAGGTCTCTGGGAACTACTTGCATTGCCACCCAGACTTTGGGGCTGCGGGCTTTCCTGGCCACTCTAGCCTCAAAAGCACCTTTTTTTCACTTTACCCCAGCACCGTCCTCCAATATGCCGAACGTCCTGTCCTAGCTCCTATAGCCAAGGTGGCAGCCAGAACAACTCTTGCTTTCTTTCAAGGTCTCTGGGAACTACTTGCATTGCCACCCAGACTTTGGGGCTGCGGGCTTTCCTGGCCACTCTAGCCTCAAAAGCACCTGTTTTTCATATTTCCCAGCACCGGCCTCCAATACGCCGAACGTCCTGGCCTGGCTCCCACAGCCAAGCTGGCAGCCAGAACAACTCTTGCTTTCTTTCAAGGTCTCTGGGAACTACTTGCATTGCCACCCAGACTTTGGGGCTGCGGGCTTTCCTGGCCACTCTAGCCTCAAAAGCACCTTTTTTTCACTTTACCCCAGCACCGGCCTCCAGTATGCCGAACGTCCTGGCCTGGCTCCCACAGCCAAGGTGGCAGCCAGAACAACTCTTGCTTTCTTTCAAGGTCTCTGGGAACTACTTGCATTGCCACCCAGACTTTGGGGCTGCGGGCTTTCCTGGCCACTCTAGCCTCAAAAGCACCTGTTTTTCACTTTTCCCTAGCACCGGCCTCCAATATGCCGAACGTCCTGTCCTAGCTCCTATAGCCAAGGTGGCAGCCAGAACAACTCTTGCTTTCTTTCAAGGTCTCTGGGAACTACTTGCATTGCCACACAGACTTTGGGGCTGCGGGCTTTCCTGGCCACTCTAGCCTCACAAGCACCTTTTTTTCACTTTACCCCAGCACCGGCCTCCAATATGCTGAACGTCCTGGCCTGGCTCCCACAGCCAAGGTGGCAGCCAGAACAACTCTTGCTTTCTTTCAAGGTCTCTGGGAACTACTTGCATTGCCACCCAGACTTTGGGGCTGCGGGCTTTCCTGGCCACTCTAGCCTCAAAAGCACCTGTTTTTCATATTTCCCAGCACCGGCCTCCAATACGCCGAACGTCCTGGCCTGGCTCCCACAGCCAAGGTGGCAGCCAGAACAACTCTTGCTTTCTTTCAAGGTCTCTGGGAACTACTTGCATTGCCACCCAGACTTTGGGGCTGCGGGCTTTCCTGGCCACTCTAGCCTCAAAAGCACCTTTTTTTCACTTTACCCCAGCACCGGCCTCCAATATGCCGAACGTCCTGGCCTGGCTCCCACAGCCAAGGTGGCAGCCAGAACAACTCTTGCTTTCTTTCAAGGTCTCTGGGAACTACTTGCATTGCCACCCAGACTTTGGGGCTGCGGGCTTTCCTGGCCACTCTTTCCTCAAAAGAACCTGTTTTTCACTTTTCCCTAGCACCGTCCTCCAATATGCCGAACGTCCTGTCCTAGCTCCTATAGCCAAGGTGGCAGCCAGAACAACTCTTGCTTTCTTTCAAGGTCTCTGGGAACTACTTGCATTGCCACCCAGACTTTGGGGCTGCGGG
This sequence comes from Numenius arquata, assembly GCF_964106895.1. Taxonomy (NCBI): domain Eukaryota; kingdom Metazoa; phylum Chordata; class Aves; order Charadriiformes; family Scolopacidae; genus Numenius; species Numenius arquata. The sequence goes on from NW_027415202.1 coordinate 24,515, forward strand.
CTTTCCTGGCCACTCTAGCCTCAAAAGCATCTTTTTTTCACTTTACACCACACCGGCCTCCAATATGCCGAACGTCCTGGCCTGGCTCCCACAGCCAAGCTGGCAGCCAGAACAACTCTTGCTTTCTTTCAAGGTCTCTGGGAACTACTTGCATTGCCACCCAGACTTTGGGGCTGCGGGCTTTCCTGGCCACTCTAGCCTCAAAAGCACCTGTTTTTCATATTTCCCAGCACCGGCCTCCAATACGCCGAACGTCCTGGCCTGGCTCCCACAGCCAAGGTGGCAGCCAGAACAACTCTTGCTTTCTTTCAAGGTCTCTGGGAACTACTTGCATTGCCACCCAGACTTTGGGGCTGCGGGCTTTCCTGGCCACTCTAGCCTCAAAAGCATCTTTTTTTCACTTTACCCCAGCACCGGCCTCCAATACGCCGAACGTCCTGGCCTGGCTCACACAGCCAAGGTGGCAGCCAGAACAACTCTTGCTTTCTTTCAAGGTCTCTGGGAACTACTTGCATTGCCACCCAGACTTTGGGGCTGCGGGCTTTCCTGGCCACTCTAGCCTCAAAAGAACCTGTTTTTCACTTTACCCCAGCACCGGACCCCAATATGCCGAACGTCCTGGCCTGGCTCCCACACCCAAGGTGGCAGCCAGAACAACTCTTGCTTTCTTTCAAGGTCTCTGGAAACTACTTGCATTGCCACCCAGACTTTGGGGCTGCGGGCTTTCCTGGCCACTCTAGCCTCAAAAGCACCTTTTTTTCACTTTACCCCAGCACCGTCCTCCAATACGCCGAACGTCCGGAGCTCACTCCCACAGCCAAGGTGGCAGCCAGAACAACTTTTGCTTTCTTTCAAGGTCTCTGGGAACTACTTGCATTGCCACCCAGACTTTGGGGCTGCGGGCTTTCCTGGCCACTCTAGCCTCAAAAGCACCTTTTTTTCACTTTACCCCAGCACCGGACCCCAATATGCCGAACGTCCTGGCCTGGCTCCCACAGCCAAGGTGGCAGCCAGAACAACTCTTGCTTTCTTTCAAGGTCTCTGGGAACTACTTGCATTGCCACCCAGACTTTGGGGCTGCGGGCTTTCCTGGCCACTCTAGCCTCACAAGCACCTTTTTTTCACTTTACTCCAGCACCGGCCTCCAATATGCCGAACGTCCTGGCCTGGCTCCCACAGCCAAGGTGGCAGCCAGAACAACTCTTGCTTTCTTTCAAGGTCTCTGGGAACTACTTGCATTGCCACCCAGACTTTGGGGCTGCGGGCTTTCCTGACCACTCTAGCCTCAAAAGCACCTGTTTTTCACTTTTCCCTAGCACCGTCCTCCAATATGCCGAACGTCCTGTCCTAGCTCCTATAGCCAAGGTGGCAGCCAGAACAACTCTTGCTTTCTTTCAAGGTCTCTGGGAACTACTTGCATTGCCACCCAGACTTTGGGGCTGCGGGCTTTCCTGGCCACTCTAGCCTCAAAAGCACCTTTTTTTCATATTTCCCAGCACCGGCCTCCAATACGCCGAACGTCCTGGCCTGGCTCCCACAGCCAAGGTGGCAGCCAGAACAACTCTTGCTTTCTTTCAAGGTCTCTGGGAACTACTTGCATTGCCACCCAGACTTTGGGGCTGCGGGCTTTCCTGGCCACTCTAGCCTCAAAAGCACCTTTTTTTCACTTTACCCCAGCACCGGCCTCCAATAAGCCGAACGTCCTGGCCTGGCTCCCACAGCCAAGCTGGCAGCCAGAACAACTCTTGCTTTCTTTCAAGGTCTCTGGGAACTACTTGCATTGCCACCCAGACTTTGGGGCTGCGGGCTCTCCTGGCCACTCTAGCCTCAAAAGCACCTTTTTTTCATATTTCCCAGCACCGGCCTCCAATATGCCGAACGTCCTGGCCTGGCTCCCACAGCCAAGGTGGCAGCCAGAACAACTCTTGCTTTCTTTCAAGGTCTCTGGGAACTACTTGCATTGCCACCCAGACTTTGGGGCTGCGGGCTTTCCTGGCCACTCTATACTCAAAAGCACCTGTTTTTCACTTTACCCCAGCACCGTCCTCCAATATGCCGAACGTCCTGTCCTAGCTCCTATAGCCAAGGTGGCAGCCAGAACAACTCTTGCTTTCTTTCAAGGTCTCTGGGAACTACTTGCATTGCCACCCAGACTTTGGGGCTGCGGGCTTTCCTGGCCACTCTAGCCTCAAAAGAACCTGTTTTTCACTTTTCCCTAGCACCGTCCTCCAATATGCCGAACGTCCTGTCCTAGCTCCTATAGCCAAGGTGGCAGCCAGAACAACTCTTGCTTTCTTTCAAGGTCTCTGGGAACTACTTGCATTGCCACCCAGACTTTGGGGCTGCGGGCTTTCCTGGCCACTCTAGCCTCAAAAGCATCTTTTTTTCACTTTACACCACACCGGCCTCCAATATGCCGAACGTCCTGGCCTGGCTCCCACAGCCAAGCTGGCAGCCAGAACAACTCTTGCTTTCTTTCAAGGTCTCTGGGAACTACTTGCATTGCCACCCAGACTTTGGGGCTGCGGGCTTTCCTGGCCACTCTAGCCTCAAAAGCACCTGTTTTTCATATTTCCCAGCACCGGCCTCCAATACGCCGAACGTCCTGGCCTGGCTCCCACAGCCAAGGTGGCAGCCAGAACAACTCTTGCTTTCTTTCAAGGTCTCTGGGAACTACTTGCATTGCCACCCAGACTTTGGGGCTGCGGGCTTTCCTGGCCACTCTAGCCTCAAAAGCATCTTTTTTTCACTTTACCCCAGCACCGGCCTCCAATACGCCGAACGTCCTGGCCTGGCTCACACAGCCAAGGTGGCAGCCAGAACAACTCTTGCTTTCTTTCAAGGTCTCTGGGAACTACTTGCATTGCCACCCAGACTTTGGGGCTGCGGGCTTTCCTGGCCACTCTAGCCTCAAAAGCACCTGTTTTTCACTTTACCCCAGCACCGGACCCCAATATGCCGAACGTCCTGGCCTGGCTCCCACACCCAAGGTGGCAGCCAGAACAACTCTTGCTTTCTTTCAAGGTCTCTGGAAACTACTTGCATTGCCACCCAGACTTTGGGGCTGCGGGCTTTCCTGGCCACTCTAGCCTCAAAAGCACCTTTTTTTCACTTTACCCCAGCACCGTCCTCCAATACGCCGAAAGTCCGGAGCTCACTCCCACAGCCAAGGTGGCAGCCAGAACAACTTTTGCTTTCTTTCAAGGTCTCTGGGAACTACTTGCATTGCCACCCAGACTTTGGGGCTGCGGGCTTTCCTGGCCACTCTAGCCTCAAAAGCACCTTTTTTTCACTTTTCCCCAGCACCGGACCCCAATATGCCGAACGTCCTGGCCTGGCTCCCACAGCCAAGGTGGCAGCCAGAACAACTCTTGCTTTCTTTCAAGGTCTCTGGGAACTACTTGCATTGCCACCCAGACTTTGGGGCTGCGGGCTTTCCTGGCCACTCTAGCCTCACAAGCACCTTTTTTTCACTTTACTCCAGCACCGGCCTCCAATATGCCGAACGTCCTGGCCTGGCTCCCACAGCCAAGGTGGCAGCCAGAACAACTCTTGCTTTCTTTCAAGGTCTCTGGGAACTACTTGCATTGCCACCCAGACTTTGGGGCTGCGGGCTTTCCTGACCACTCTAGCCTCAAAAGCACCTGTTTTTCACTTTTCCCTAGCACCGTCCTCCAATATGCCGAACGTCCTGTCCTAGCTCCTATAGCCAAGGTGGCAGCCAGAACAACTCTTGCTTTCTTTCAAGGTCTCTGGGAACTACTTGCATTGCCACCCAGACTTTGGGGCTGCGGGCTTTCCTGGCCACTCTAGCCTCAAAAGCATCTTTTTTTCACTTTACACCACACCGGCCTCCAATATGCCGAACGTCCTGGCCTGGCTCCCACAGCCAAGCTGGCAGCCAGAACAACTCTTGCTTTCTTTCAAGGTCTCTGGGAACTACTTGCATTGCCACCCAGACTTTGGGGCTGCGGGCTTTCCTGGCCACTCTATACTCAAAAGCACCTGTTTTTCACTTTACCCCAGCACCGTCCTCCAATATGCCGAACGTCCTGTCCTAGCTCCTATAGCCAAGGTGGCAGCCAGAACAACTCTTGCTTTCTTTCAAGGTCTCTGGGAACTACTTGCATTGCCACCCAGACTTTGGGGCTGCGGGCTTTCCTGGCCACTCTAGCCTCAAAAGCACCTTTTTTTCATATTTCCCAGCACCGGCCTCCAATACGCCGAACGTCCTGGCCTGGCTCCCACAGCCAAGGTGGCAGCCAGAACAACTCTTGCTTTCTTTCAAGGTCTCTGGGAACTACTTGCATTGCCACCCAGACTTTGGGGCTGCGGGCTTTCCTGGCCACTCTAGCCTCAAAAGAACCTGTTTTTCACTTTTCCCTAGCACCGGCCTCCAATATGCCGAACGTCCTGTCCTAGCTCCTATAGCCAAGGTGGCAGCCAGAACAACTCTTGCTTTCTTTCAAGGTCTCTGGGAACTACTTGCATTGCCACCCAGACTTTGGGGCTGCGGGCTTTCCTGGCCACTCTAGCCTCAAAAGCACCTTCTTTTCACTTGACCCCAGCACCGGCCTCCAATACGCCGATCGTCCAGAGCTCACTCCCACAGCCAAGGTGGCAGCCAGAACAACTCTTGCTTTCTTTCAAGGTCTCTGGGAACTACTTGCATTGCCACCCAGACTTTGGGGCTGCGGGCTTTCCTGGCCACTCTAGCCTCAAAAGCACCTTTTTTTCACTTTACCCCAGCACCGGACCCCAATATGCCGAACGTCCTGGCCTGGCTCCCACACCCAAGGTGGCAGCCAGAACAACTTTTGCTTTCTTTCAAGGTCTCTGGAAACTACTTGCATTGCCACCCAGACTTTGGGGCTGCGGGCTTTCCTGGCCACTCTAGCCTCAAAAGCACCTGTTTTTCACTTTACCCCAGCACCGTCCTCCAATATGCCGAACGTCCTGTCCTAGCTCCTATAGCCAAGGTGGCAGCCAGAACAACTCTTGCTTTCTTTCAAGGTCTCTGGGAACTACTTGCATTGCCACCCAGACTTTGGGGCTGCGGGCTTTCCTGGCCACTCTAGCCTCACAAGCACCTTTTTTTCATATTTCCCAGCACCGGCCTCCAATACGCCGAACGTCCTGGCCTGGCTCCCACAGCCAAGGTGGCAGCCAGAACAACTCTTGCTTTCTTTCAAGGTCTCTGGGAACTACTTGCATTGCCACCCAGACTTTGGGGCTGCGGGCTTTCCTGGCCACTCTAGCCTCAAAAGCACCTTTTTTTCACTTTACCCCAGCACCGGCCTCCAATACGCCGAACGTCCTGGCCTGGCTCCCACAGCCAAGGTGGCAGCCAGAACAACTCTTGCTTTCTTTCAAGGTCTCTGGGAACTACTTGCATTGCCACCCAGACTTTGGGGCTGCGGGCTTTCCTGGCCACTCTAGCCTCAAAAGAACCTGTTTTTCACTTTTCCCTAGCACCGGCCTCCAATATGCCGAACGTCCTGTCCTAGCTCCTATAGCCAAGGTGGCAGCCAGAACAACTCTTGCTTTCTTTCAAGGTCTCTGGGAACTACTTGCATTGCCACCCAGACTTTGGGGCTGCGGGCTTTCCTGGCCACTCTAGCCTCAAAAGCACCTTCTTTTCACTTGACCCCAGCACCGGCCTCCAATACGCCGATCGTCCAGAGCTCACTCCCACAGCCAAGGTGGCAGCCAGAACAACTCTTGCTTTCTTTCAAGGTCTCTGGGAACTACTTGCATTGCCACCCAGACTTTGGGGCTGCGGGCTTTCCTGGCCACTCTAGCCTCAAAAGCACCTTTTTTTCACTTTACCCCAGCACCGGACCCCAATATGCCGAACGTCCTGGCCTGGCTCCCACACCCAAGGTGGCAGCCAGAACAACTTTTGCTTTCTTTCAAGGTCTCTGGAAACTACTTGCATTGCCACCCAGACTTTGGGGCTGCGGGCTTTCCTGGCCACTCTAGCCTCAAAAGCACCTGTTTTTCACTTTACCCCAGCACCGTCCTCCAATATGCCGAACGTCCTGTCCTAGCTCCTATAGCCAAGGTGGCAGCCAGAACAACTCTTGCTTTCTTTCAAGGTCTCTGGGAACTACTTGCATTGCCACCCAGACTTTGGGGCTGCGGGCTTTCCTGGCCACTCTAGCCTCAAAAGCACCTTTTTTTCATATTTCCCAGCACCGGCCTCCAATACGCCGAACGTCCTGGCCTGGCTCCCACAGCCAAGGTGGCAGCCAGAACAACTCTTGCTTTCTTTCAAGGTCTCTGGGAACTACTTGCATTGCCACCCAGACTTTGGGGCTGCGGGCTTTCCTGGCCACTCTAGCCTCAAAAGCACCTGTTTTTCATATTTCCCAGCACCGGCCTCCAATAAGCCGAACGTCCTGGCCTGGCTCCCACAGCCAAGGTGGCAGCCAGAACAACTCTTGCTTTCTTTCAAGGTCTCTGGGAACTACTTGCATTGCCACCCAGACTTTGGGGCTGCGGGCTTTCCTGGCCACTCTAGCCTCAAAAGCACCTTTTTTTCACTTTTCCCCAGCACCAGCGCCCAATATGCCAAACGTCCTGGCCTGGCTCCCACAGCCAAGGTGGCAGCCAGAACAATCTTGCTTTCTTTCAAGGTCTCTGGGAACTACTTGCATTGCCACCCAGACTTTGGGGCTGCGGGCTTTCCTGGCCACTCTAGCCTCAAAAGCACCTTTTTTTCACTTTACCCCAGCACCGTCCTCCAATATGCCGAACGTCCTGTCCTAGCTCCTATAGCCAAGGTGGCAGCCAGAACAACTCTTGCTTTCTTTCAAGGTCTCTGGGAACTACTTGCATTGCCACCCAGACTTTGGGGCTGCGGGCTTTCCTGGCCACTCTAGCCTCAAAAGCACCTTTTTTTCATATTTCCCAGCACCGGCCTCCAATACGCCGAACGTCCTGGCCTGGCTCCCACAGCCAAGGTGGCAGCCAGAACAACTCTTGCTTTCTTTCAAGGTCTCTGGGAACTACTTGCATTGCCACCCAGACTTTGGGGCTGCGGGCTTTCCTGGCCACTCTAGCCTCAAAAGCACCTTTTTTTCACTTTACCCCAGCACCGGCCTCCAATATGCCGAACGTCCTGGCCTGGCTCCCACAGCCAAGGTGGCAGCCAGAACAACTCTTGCTTTCTTTCAAGGTCTCTGGGAACTACTTGCATTGCCACCCAGACTTTGGGGCTGCGGGCTTTCCTGGCCACTCTAGCCTCAATAGAACCTGTTTTTCACTTTTCCCTAGCACCGTCCTCCAATATGCCGAACGTCCTGTCCTAGCTCCTATAGCCAAGGTGGCAGCCAGAACAACTCTTGCTTTCTTTCAAGGTCTCTGGGAACTACTTGCATTGCCACCCAGACTTTGGGGCTGCGGGCTTTCCTGGCCACTCTAGCCTCAAAAGCATCTTTTTTTCACTTTACACCACACCGGCCTCCAATATGCCGAACGTCCTGGCCTGGCTCCCACAGCCAAGCTGGCAGCCAGAACAACTCTTGCTTTCTTTCAAGGTCTCTGGGAACTACTTGCATTGCCACACACACTTTGGGGCTGCGGGCTTTCCTGGCCACTCTAGCCTCAAAAGCACCTGTTTTTCATATTTCCCAGCACCGGCCTCCAATACGCCGAACGTCCTGGCCTGGCTCCCACAGCCAAGGTGGCAGCCAGAACAACTCTTGCTTTCTTTCAAGGTCTCTGGGAACTACTTGCATTGCCACCCAGACTTTGGGGCTGCGGGCTTTCCTGGCCACTCTAGCCTCAAAAGCATCTTTTTTTCACTTTACCCCAGCACCGTCCTCCAATACGCCGAACGTCCTGGCCTGGCTCACACAGCCAAGGTGGCAGCCAGAACAACTCTTGCTTTCTTTCAAGGTCTCTGGGAACTACTTGCATTGCCACCCAGACTTTGGGGCTGCGGGCTTTCCTGGCCACTCTAGCCTCAAAAGCACCTGTTTTTCACTTTTCCCCAGCACCGGCCTCCAATACGCCGAACGTCCGGAGCTCACTCCCACAGCCAAGGTGGCAGCCAGAACAACTCTTGCTTTCTTTCAAGGTCTCTGGGAACTACTTGCATTGCCACCCAGACTTTGGGGCTGCGGGCTTTCCTGGCCACTCTAGCCTCAAAAGCACCTGTTTTTCACTTTACCCCAGCACCGGACCCCAATATGCCGAACGTCCTGGCCTGGCTCCCACAGCCAAGGTGGCAGCCAGAACAACTCTTGCTTTCTTTCAAGGTCTCTGGGAACTACTTGCATTGCCACCCAGACTTTGGGGCTGCGGGCTTTCCTGGCCACTCTAGCCTCACAAGCACCTTTTTTTCACTTTACTCCAGCACCGGCCTCCAATATGCCGAACGTCCTGGCCTGGCTCCCACAGCCAAGGTGGCAGCCAGAACAACTCTTGCTTTCTTTCAAGGTCTCTGGGAACTACTTGCATTGCCACCCAGACTTTGGGGCTGCGGGCTTTCCTGACCACTCTAGCCTCAAAAGCACCTGTTTTTCACTTTTCCCTAGCACCGTCCTCCAATATGCCGAACGTCCTGTCCTAGCTCCCACAGCCAAGGTGGCAGCCAGAACAACTCTTGCTTTCTTTCAAGGTCTCTGGGAACTACTTGCATTGCCACCCAGACTTTGGGGCTGCGGGCTTTCCTGGCCACTCTAGCCTCAAAAGCATCTTTTTTTCACTTTACACCACACCGGCCTCCAATATGCCGAACGTCCTGGCCTGGCTCCCACAGCCAAGCTGGCAGCCAGAACAACTCTTGCTTTCTTTCAAGGTCTCTGGGAACTACTTGCATTGCCACCCAGACTTTGGGGCTGCGGGCTTTCCTGGCCACTCTAGCCTCAAAAGCACCTGTTTTTCATATTTCCCAGCACCGGCCTCCAATACGCCGAACGTCCTGGCCTGGCTCCCACAGCCAAGCTGGCAGCCAGAACAACTCTTGCTTTCTTTCAAGGTCTCTGGGAACTACTTGCATTGCCACCCAGACTTTGGGGCTGCGGGCTTTCCTGGCCACTCTAGCCTCAAAAGCATCTTTTTTTCACTTTACCCCAGCACCGGCCTCCAATACGCCGAACGTCCTGGCCTGGCTCACACAGCCAAGGTGGCAGCCAGAACAACTCTTGCTTTCTTTCAAGGTCTCTGGGAACTACTTGCATTGCAACCCAGACTTTGGGGCTGCGGGCTTTCCTGGCCACTCTAGCCTCAAAAGCACCTGGTTTTCACTTTTCCCCAGCACCGGCCTCCAATACGCCGAACGTCCGGAGCTCACTCCCACAGCCAAGGTGGCAGCCAGAACAACTCTTGCTTTCTTTCAAGGTCTCTGGGAACTACTTGCATTGCCACCCAGACTTTGGGGCTGCGGGCTTTCCTGGCCACTCTAGCCTCAAAAGCACCTTTTTTTCACTTTACCCCAGCACCGGACCCCAATATGCCGAACGTCCTGGCCTGGCTCCCACACCCAAGGTGGCAGCCAGAACAACTTTTGCTTTCTTTCAAGGTCTCTGGAAACTACTTGCATTGCCACCCAGACTTTGGGGCTGCGGGCTTTCCTGGCCACTCTAGCCTCAAAAGCACCTGTTTTTCACTTTACCCCAGCACCGTCCTCCAATATGCCGAACGTCCTGTCCTAGCTCCTATAGCCAAGGTGGCAGCCAGAACAACTCTTGCTTTCTTTCAAGGTCTCTGGGAACTACTTGCATTGCCACCCAGACTTTGGGGCTGCGGGCTTTCCTGGCCACTCTAGCCTCAAAAGCACCTTTTTTTCATATTTCCCAGCACCGGCCTCCAATACGCCGAACGTCCTGGCCTGGCTCCCACAGCCAAGGTGGCAGCCAGAACAACTCTTGCTTTCTTTCAAGGTCTCTGGGAACTACTTGCATTGCCACCCAGACTTTGGGGCTGCGGGCTTTCCTGGCCACTCTAGCCTCAAAAGAACCTGTTTTTCACTTTTCCCTAGCACCGGCCTCCAATATGCCGAACGTCCTGTCCTAGCTCCTATAGCCAAGGTGGCAGCCAGAACAACTCTTGCTTTCTTTCAAGGTCTCTGGGAACTACTTGCATTGCCACCCAGACTTTGGGGCTGCGGGCTTTCCTGGCCACTCTAGCCTCAAAAGCACCTTCTTTTCACTTGACCCCAGCACCGGCCTCCAATACGCCGATCGTCCAGAGCTCACTCCCACAGCCAAGGTGGCAGCCAGAACAACTCTTGCTTTCTTTCAAGGTCTCTGGGAACTACTTGCATTGCCACCCAGACTTTGGGGCTGCGGGCTTTCCTGGCCACTCTAGCCTCAAAAGCACCTTTTTTTCACTTTACCCCAGCACCGGACCCCAATATGCCAAACGTCCTGGCCTGGCTCCCACACCCAAGGTGGCAGCCAGAACAACTTTTGCTTTCTTTCAAGGTCTCTGGAAACTACTTGCATTGCCACCCAGACTTTGGGGCTGCGGGCTTTCCTGGCCACTCTAGCCTCAAAAGCACCTGTTTTTCACTTTACCCCAGCACCGTCCTCCAATATGCCGAACGTCCTGTCCTGGCTCCCACAGCCAAGCTGGCAGCCAGAACAACTCTTGCTTTCTTTCAAGGTCTCTGGGAACTACTTGCATTGCCACCCAGACTTTGGGGCTGCGGGCTTTCCTGGCCACTCTAGCCTCAAAAGCACCTTTTTTTCATATTTCCCAGCACCGGCCTCCAATACGCCGAACGTCCTGGCCTGGCTCCCACAGCCAAGGTGGCAGCCAGAACAACTCTTGCTTTCTTTCAAGGTCTCTGGGAACTACTTGCATTGCCACCCAGACTTTGGGGCTGCGGGCTTTCCTGGCCACTCTAGCCTCAAAAGCACCTTTTTTTCACTTTACCCCAGCACCGGCCTCCAATACGCCGAACGTCCTGGCCTGGCTCCCACAGCCAAGGTGGCAGCCAGAACAACTCTTGCTTTCTTTCAAGGTCTCTGGGAACTACTTGCATTGCCACCCAGACTTTGGGGCTGCGGGCTTTCCTGGCCACTCTAGCCTCAAAAGAACCTGTTTTTCACTTTTCCCTAGCACCGGCCTCCAATATGCCGAACGTCCTGTCCTAGCTCCTATAGCCAAGGTGGCAGCCAGAACAACTCTTGCTTTCTTTCAAGGTCTCTGGGAACTACTTGCATTGCCACCCAGACTTTGGGGCTGCGGGCTTTCCTGGCCACTCTAGCCTCAAAAGCACCTTCTTTTCACTTGACCCCAGCACCGGCCTCCAATACGCCGATCGTCCAGAGCTCACTCCCACAGCCAAGGTGGCAGCCAGAACAACTCTTGCTTTCTTTCAAGGTCTCTGGGAACTACTTGCATTGCCACCCAGACTTTGGGGCTGCGGGCTTTCCTGGCCACTCTAGCCTCAAAAGCACCTTTTTTTCACTTTACCCCAGCACCGGACCCCAATATGCCGAACGTCCTGGCCTGGCTCCCACAGCCAAGGTGGCAGCCAGAACAACTTTTGCTTTCTTTCAAGGTCTCTGGAAACTACTTGCATTGCCACCCAGACTTTGGGGCTGCGGGCTTTCCTGGCCACTCTAGCCTCAAAAGCACCTGTTTTTCACTTTACCCCAGCACCGTCCTCCAATATGCCGAACGTCCTGTCCTAGCTCCTATAGCCAAGGTGGCAGCCAGAACAACTCTTGCTTTCTTTCAAGGTCTCTGGGAACTACTTGCATTGCCACCCAGACTTTGGGGCTGCGGGCTTTCCTGGCCACTCTAGCCTCAAAAGCACCTTTTTTTCATATTTCCCAGCACCGGCCTCCAATACGCCGAACGTCCTGGCCTGGCTCCCACAGCCAAGGTGGCAGCCAGAACAACTCTTGCTTTCTTTCAAGGTCTCTGGGAACTACTTGCATTGCCACCCAGACTTTGGGGCTGCGGGCTTTCCTGGCCACTCTAGCCTCAAAAGAACCTGTTTTTCACTTTTCCCTAGCACCGTCCTCCAATATGCCGAACGTCCTGTCCTAGCTCCTATAGCCAAGGTGGCAGCCAGAACAACTCTTGCTTTCTTTCAAGGTCTCTGGGAACTACTTGCATTGCCACCCAGACTTTGGGGCTGCGGGCTTTCCTGGCCACTCTAGCCTCAAAAGCATCTTTTTTTCACTTTACACCACACCGGCCTCCAATATGCCGAACGTCCTGGCCTGGCTCCCACAGCCAAGCTGGCAGCCAGAACAACTCTTGCTTTCTTTCAAGGTCTCTGGGAACTACTTGCATTGCCACACACACTTTGGGGCTGCGGGCTTTCCTGGCCACTCTAGCCTCAAAAGCACCTGTTTTTCATATTTCCCAGCACCGGCCTCCAATACGCCGAACGTCCTGGCCTGGCTCCCACAGCCAAGCTGGCAGCCAGAACAACTCTTGCTTTCTTTCAAGGTCTCTGGGAACTACTTGCATTGCCACCCAGACTTTGGGGCTGCGGGCTTTCCTGGCCACTCTAGCCTCAAAAGCATCTTTTTTTCACTTTACCCCAGCACCGGCCTCCAATACGCCGAACGTCCTGGCCTGGCTCACACAGCCAAGGTGGCAGCCAGAACAACTCTTGCTTTCTTTCAAGGTCTCTGGGAACTACTTGCATTGCCACCCAGACTTTGGGGCTGCGGGCTTTCCTGGCCACTCTAGCCTCAAAAGCACCTGTTTTTCACTTTTCCCCAGCACCGGCCTCCAATACGCCGAACGTCCGGAGCTCACTCCCACAGCCAAGGTGGCAGCCAGAACAACTCTTGCTTTCTTTCAAGGTCTCTGGGAACTACTTGCATTGCCACCCAGACTTTGGGGCTGCGGGCTTTCCTGGCCACTCTAGCCTCAAAAGCACCTGTTTTTCACTTTACCCCAGCACCGGACCCCAATATGCCGAACGTCCTGGCCTGGCTCCCACAGCCAAGGTGGCAGCCAGAACAACTCTTGCTTTCTTTCAAGGTCTCTGGGAACTACTTGCATTGCCACCCAGACTTTGGGGCTGCGGGCTTTCCTGGCCACTCTAGCCTCACAAGCATCTTTTTTTCACTTTACTCCAGCACCGGCCTCCAATATGCCGAACGTCCTGGCCTGGCTCCCACAGCCAAGGTGGCAGCCAGAACAACTCTTGCTTTCTTTCAAGGTCTCTGGGAACTACTTGCATTGCCACCCAGACTTTGGGGCTGCGGGCTTTCCTGACCACTCTAGCCTCAAAAGCACCTGTTTTTCACTTTTCCCTAGCACCGTCCTCCAATATGCCGAACGTCCTGTCCTAGCTCCCACAGCCAAGGTGGCAGCCAGAACAACTCTTGCTTTCTTTCAAGGTCTCTGGGAACTACTTGCATTGCCACACAGACTTTGGGGCTGCGGGCTTTCCTGGCCACTCTAGCCTCAAAAGCATCTTTTTTTCACTTTACACCACACCGGCCTCCAATATGCCGAACGTCCTGGCCTGGCTCCCACACCCAAGGTGGCAGCCAGAACAACTCTTGCTTTCTTTCAAGGTCTCTGGGAACTACTTGCATTGCCACCCAGACTTTGGGGCTGCGGGCTTTCCTGGCCACTCTAGCCTCAAAAGCACCTGTTTTTCATATTTCCCAGCACCGGCCTCCAATACGCCGAACGTCCTGGCCTGGCTCCCACAGCCAAGCTGGCAGCCAGAACAACTCTTGCTTTCTTTCAAGGTCTCTGGGAACTACTTGCATTGCCACCCAGACTTTGGGGCTGCGGGCTTTCCTGGCCACTCTAGCCTCAAAAGCATCTTTTTTTCACTTTACCCCAGCACCGGCCTCCAATACGCCGAACGTCCTGGCCTGGCTCACACAGCCAAGGTGGCAGCCAGAACAACTCTTGCTTTCTTTCAAGGTCTCTGGGAACTACTTGCATTGCAACCCAGACTTTGGGGCTGCGGGCTTTCCTGGCCACTCTAGCCTCAAAAGCACCTTTTTTTCACTTTTCCCCAGCACCGGCCTCCAATACGCCGAACGTCCGGAGCTCACTCCCACAGCCAAGGTGGCAGCCAGAACAACTCTTGCTTTCTTTCAAGGTCTCTGGGAACTACTTGCATTGCCACCCAGACTTTGGGGCTGCGGGCTTTCCTGGCCACTCTAGCCTCAAAAGCACCTGTTTTTCACTTTTCCCCAGCACCGTCCTCCAATATGCCGAACGTCCTGTCCTAGCTCCTATAGCCAAGGTGGCAGCCAGAACAACTCTTGCTTTCTTTCAAGGTCTCTGGGAACTACTTGCATTGCCACCCAGACTTTGGGGCTGCGGGCTTTCCTGGCCACTCTAGCCTCAAAAGCACCTTTTTTTCATATTTCCCAGCACCGGCCTCCAATACGCCGAACGTCCTGGCCTGGCTCCCACAGCCAAGGTGGCAGCCAGAACAACTCTTGCTTTCTTTCAAGGTCTCTGGGAACTACTTGCATTGCCACCCAGACTTTGGGGCTGCGGGCTTTCCTGGCCACTCTAGCCTCAAAAGCACCTTTTTTTCACTTTTCCCCAGCACCGGCCTCCAATATGCCGAACGTCCTGGCCTGGCTCCCACAGCCAAGCTGGCAGCCAGAACAACTCTTGCTTTCTTTCAAGGTCTCTGGGAACTACTTGCATTGCCACACACACTTTGGGGCTGCGGGCTTTCCTGGCCACTCTAGCCTCAAAAGCACCTGTTTTTCATATTTCCCAGCACCGGCCTCCAATATGCCGAACGTCCTGGCCTGGCTCCCACAGCCAAGCTGGCAGCCAGAACAACTCTTGCTTTCTTTCAAGGTCTCTGGGAACTACTTGCATTGCCACACACACTTTGGGGCTGCGGGCTTTCCTGGCCACTCTAGCCTCAAAAGCACCTTTTTTTCACTTTACCCCAGCACCGGCCTCCAATATGCCGAACGTCCTGGCCTGGCTCCCACAGCCAAGGTGGCAGCCAGAACAACTCTTGCTTTCTTTCAAGGTCTCTGGGAACTACTTGCATTGCCACCCAGACTTTGGGGCTGCGGGCTTTCCTGGCCACTCTAGCCTCAAAAGAACCTGTTTTTCACTTTTCCCTAGCACCGTCCTCCAATATGCCGAACGTCCTGTCCTAGCTCCTATAGCCAAGGTGGCAGCCAGAACAACTCTTGCTTTCTTTCAAGGTCTGTGGGAACTACTTGCATTGCCACCCAGACTTTGGGGCTGCGGGCTTTCCTGGCCACTCTAGCCTCAAAAGCATCTTTTTTTCACTTTACACCACACCGGCCTCCAATATGCCGAACGTCCTGGCCTGGCTCCCACAGCCAAGCTGGCAGCCAGAACAACTCTTGCTTTCTTTCAAGGTCTCTGGGAACTACTTGCATTGCCACCCAGACTTTGGGGCTGCGGGCTTTCCTGGCCACTCTAGCCTCAAAAGCACCTGTTTTTCATATTTCCCAGCACCGGCCTCCAATACGCCGAACGTCCTGGCCTGGCTCCCACAGCCAAGGTGGCAGCCAGAACAACTCTTGCTTTCTTTCAAGGTCTCTGGGAACTACTTGCATTGCCACCCAGACTTTGGGGCTGCGGGCTTTCCTGGCCACTCTAGCCTCAAAAGCATCTTTTTTTCACTTTACCCCAGCACCGGCCTCCAATACGCCGAACGTCCTGGCCTGGCTCACACAGCCAAGGTGGCAGCCAGAACAACTCTTGCTTTCTTTCAAGGTCTCTGGGAACTACTTGCATTGCCACCCAGACTTTGGGGCTGCGGGCTTTCCTGGCCACTCTAGCCTCAAAAGCACCTGTTTTTCACTTTTCCCCAGCACCGGCCTCCAATACGCCGAACGTCCGGAGCTCACTCCCACAGCCAAGGTGGCAGCCAGAACAACTCTTGCTTTCTTTCAAGGTCTCTGGGAACTACTTGCATTGCCACCCAGACTTTGGGGCTGCGGGCTTTCCTGGCCACTCTAGCCTCAAAAGCACCTGTTTTTCACTTTACCCCAGCACCGGACCCCAATATGCCGAACGTCCTGGCCTGGCTCCCACACCCAAGGTGGCAGCCAGAACAACTTTTGCTTTCTTTCAAGGTCTCTGGAAACTACTTGCATTGCCACCCAGACTTTGGGGCTGCGGGCTTTCCTGGCCACTCTAGCCTCAAAAGCACCTTTTTTTCACTTTACCCCAGCACCGTCCTCCAATACGCCGAACGTCCGGAGCTCACTCCCACAGCCAAGGTGGCAGCCAGAACAACTTTTGCTTTCTTTCAAGGTCTCTGGGAACTACTTGCATTGCCACCCAGACTTTGGGGCTGCGGGCTTTCCTGGCCACTCTAGCCTCAAAAGCACCTGTTTTTCACTTTACCCCAGCACCGGACCCCAATATGCCGAACGTCCTGGCCTGGCTCCCACAGCCAAGGTGGCAGCCAGAACAACTCTTGCTTTCTTTCAAGGTCTCTGGGAACTACTTGCATTGCCACCCAGACTTTGGGGCTGCGGGCTTTCCTGGCCACTCTAGCCTCACAAGCACCTTTTTTTCACTTTACTCCAGCACCGGCCTCCAATATGCCGAACGTCCTGGCCTGGCTCCCACAGCCAAGGTGGCAGCCAGAACAACTCTTGCTTTCTTTCAAGGTCTCTGGGAACTACTTGCATTGCCACCCAGACTTTGGGGCTGCGGGCTTTCCTGGCCACTCTAGCCTCAAAAGAACCTGTTTTTCACTTTTCCCTAGCACCGTCCTCCAATATGCCGAACGTCCTGTCCTAGCTCCTATAGCCAAGGTGGCAGCCAGAACAACTCTTGCTTTCTTTCAAGGTCTCTGGGAACTACTTGCATTGCCACCCAGACTTTGGGGCTGCGGGCTTTCCTGGCCACTCTAGCCTCAAAAGCATCTTTTTTTCACTTTACACCACACCGGCCTCCAATATGCCGAACGTCCTGGCCTGGCTCCCACAGCCAAGCTGGCAGCCAGAACAACTCTTGCTTTCTTTCAAGGTCTCTGGGAACTACTTGCATTGCCACCCAGACTTTGGGGCTGCGGGCTTTCCTGGCCACTCTAGCCTCAAAAGCACCTGTTTTTCATATTTCCCAGCACCGGCCTCCAATACGCCGAACGTCCTGGCCTGGCTCCCACAGCCAAGCTGGCAGCCAGAACAACTCTTGCTTTCTTTCAAGGTCTCTGGGAACTACTTGCATTGCCACCCAGACTTTGGGGCTGCGGGCTTTCCTGGCCACTCTAGCCTCAAAAGCATCTTTTTTTCACTTTACCCCAGCACCGGCCTCCAATACGCCGAACGTCCTGGCCTGGCTCACACAGCCAAGGTGGCAGCCAGAACAACTCTTGCTTTCTTTCAAGGTCTCTGGAAACTACTTGCATTGCCACCCAGACTTTGGGGCTGCGGGCTTTCCTGGCCACTCTAGCCTCAAAAGCACCTTTTTTTCACTTTACCCCAGCACCGGCCCCCAATACGCCGAACGTCCGGAGCTCACTCCCACAGCCAAGGTGGCAGCCAGAACAACTCTTGCTTTCTTTCAAGGTCTCTGGGAACTACTTGCATTGCCACCCAGACTTTGGGGCTGCGGGCTTTCCTGGCCACTCTAGCCTCAAAAGCACCTTTTTTTCACTTTACCCCAGCACCGGACCCCAATATGCCGAACGTCCTGGCCTGGCTCCCACAGCCAACGTGGCAGCCAGAACAACTCTTGCTTTCTTTCAAGGTCTCTGGGAACTACTTGCATTGCCACCCAGACTTTGGGGCTGCGGGCTTTCCTGGCCACTCTAGCCTCAAAAGCACCTTTTTTTCACTTTACCCCAGCACCGGCCTCCAATATGCCGAACGTCCTGTCCTAGCTCCCACAGCCAAGGTGGCAGCCAGAACAACTCTTGCTTTCTTTCAAGGTCTCTGGGAACTACTTGCATTGCCACACAGACTTTGGGGCTGCGGGCTTTCCTGGCCACTCTAGCCTCAAAAGCACCTGGTTTTCACTTTACCCCAGCACCGGCCCCCAATATGCCGAACGTCCTGGCCTGGCTCCCACAGCCAAGGTGGCAGCCAGAACAACTCTTGCTTTCTTTCAAGGTCTCTGGAAACTACTTGCATTGCCACCCAGACTTTGGGGCTGCGGGCTTTCCTGGCCACTCTAGCCTCAAAAGAACCTGTTTTTCACTTTTCCCTAGCACCGGCCTCCAATATGCCGAACGTCCTGTCCTAGCTCCTATAGCCAAGGTGGCAGCCAGAACAACTCTTGCTTTCTTTCAAGGTCTCTGGGAACTACTTGCATTGCCACACAGACTTTGGGGCTGCGGGCTTTCCTGGCCACTCTAGCCTCAAAAGCACCTTTTTTTCACTTTTCCCTAGCACCGGCCTCCAATATGCCGAACGTCCTGTCCTAGCTCCTATAGCCAAGGTGGCAGCCAGAACAACTCTTGCTTTCTTTCAAGGTCTCTGGGAACTACTTGCATTGCCACCCAGACTTTGGGGCTGCGGGCTTTCCTGGCCACTCTAGCCTCAAAAGCACCTGTTTTTCATATTTCCCAGCACCGGCCTCCAATACGCCGAACGTCCTGGCCTGGCTCCCACAGCCAAGGTGGCAGCCAGAACAACTCTTGCTTTCTTTCAAGGTCTCTGGGAACTACTTGCATTGCCACCCAGACTTTGGGGCTGCGGGCTTTCCTGGCCACTCTAGCCTCAAAAGCACCTTTTTTTCACTTTACCCCAGCACCGGCCTCCAATATGCCGAACGTCCTGGCCTGGCTCCCACAGCCAAGCTGGCAGCCAGAACAACTCTTGCTTTCTTTCAAGGTCTCTGGGAACTACTTGCATTGCCACCCAGACTTTGGGGCTGCGGGCTTTCCTGACCACTCTAGCCTCAAAAGCACCTGTTTTTCACTTTTCCCTAGCACCGTCCTCCAATATGCCGAACGTCCTGTCCTAGCTCCCACAGCCAAGGTGGCAGCCAGAACAACTCTTGCTTTCTTTCAAGGTCTCTGGGAACTACTTGCATTGCCACACAGACTTTGGGGCTGCGGGCTTTCCTGGCCACTCTAGCCTCAAAAGCATCTTTTTTTCACTTTACACCACACCGGCCTCCAATATGCCGAACGTCCTGGCCTGGCTCCCACAGCCAAGCTGGCAGCCAGAACAACTCTTGCTTTCTTTCAAGGTCTCTGGGAACTACTTGCATTGCCACCCAGACTTTGGGGCTGCGGGCTTTCCTGGCCACTCTAGCCTCAAAAGCACCTGTTTTTCATATTTCCCAGCACCGGCCTCCAATACGCCGAACGTCCTGGCCTGGCTCCCACAGCCAAGCTGGCAGCCAGAACAACTCTTGCTTTCTTTCAAGGTCTCTGGGAACTACTTGCATTGCCACCCAGACTTTGGGGCTGCGGGCTTTCCTGGCCACTCTAGCCTCAAAAGCATCTTTTTTTCACTTTACCCCAGCACCGGCCTCCAATACGCCGAACGTCCTGGCCTGGCTCACACAGCCAAGGTGGCAGCCAGAACAACTCTTGCTTTCTTTCAAGGTCTCTGGGAACTACTTGCATTGCAACCCAGACTTTGGGGCTGCGGGCTTTCCTGGCCACTCTAGCCTCAAAAGCACCTTTTTTTCACTTTTCCCCAGCACCGGCCTCCAATACGCCGAACGTCCGGAGCTCACTCCCACAGCCAAGGTGGCAGCCAGAACAACTCTTGCTTTCTTTCAAGGTCTCTGGGAACTACTTGCATTGCCACCCAGACTTTGGGGCTGCGGGCTTTCCTGGCCACTCTAGCCTCAAAAGCACCTGTTTTTCACTTTTCCCCAGCACCGGCCTCCAATATGCCGAACGTCCTGTCCTAGCTCCTATAGCCAAGGTGGCAGCCAGAACAACTCTTGCTTTCTTTCAAGGTCTCTGGGAACTACTTGCATTGCCACCCAGACTTTGGGGCTGCGGGCTTTCCTGGCCACTCTAGCCTCAAAAGCACCTTTTTTTCATATTTCCCAGCACCGGCCTCCAATACGCCGAACGTCCTGGCCTGGCTCCCACAGCCAAGGTGGCAGCCAGAACAACTCTTGCTTTCTTTCAAGGTCTCTGGGAACTACTTGCATTGCCACCCAGACTTTGGGGCTGCGGGCTTTCCTGGCCACTCTAGCCTCAAAAGCACCTTTTTTTCACTTTTCCCCAGCACCGGCCTCCAATATGCCGAACGTCCTGGCCTGGCTCCCACAGCCAAGCTGGCAGCCAGAACAACTCTTGCTTTCTTTCAAGGTCTCTGGGAACTACTTGCATTGCCACACACACTTTGGGGCTGCGGGCTTTCCTGGCCACTCTAGCCTCAAAAGCACCTGTTTTTCATATTTCCCAGCACCGGCCTCCAATATGCCGAACGTCCTGGCCTGGCTCCCACAGCCAAGCTGGCAGCCAGAACAACTCTTGCTTTCTTTCAAGGTCTCTGGGAACTACTTGCATTGCCACACACACTTTGGGGCTGCGGGCTTTCCTGGCCACTCTAGCCTCAAAAGCACCTTTTTTTCACTTTACCCCAGCACCGGCCTCCAATATGCCGAACGTCCTGGCCTGGCTCCCACAGCCAAGGTGGCAGCCAGAACAACTCTTGCTTTCTTTCAAGGTCTCTGGGAACTACTTGCATTGCCACCCAGACTTTGGGGCTGCGGGCTTTCCTGGCCACTCTAGCCTCAAAAGAACCTGTTTTTCACTTTTCCCTAGCACCGTCCTCCAATATGCCGAACGTCCTGTCCTAGCTCCTATAGCCAAGGTGGCAGCCAGAACAACTCTTGCTTTCTTTCAAGGTCTGTGGGAACTACTTGCATTGCCACCCAGACTTTGGGGCTGCGGGCTTTCCTGGCCACTCTAGCCTCAAAAGCATCTTTTTTTCACTTTACACCACACCGGCCTCCAATATGCCGAACGTCCTGGCCTGGCTCCCACAGCCAAGCTGGCAGCCAGAACAACTCTTGCTTTCTTTCAAGGTCTCTGGGAACTACTTGCATTGCCACCCAGACTTTGGGGCTGCGGGCTTTCCTGGCCACTCTAGCCTCAAAAGCACCTGTTTTTCATATTTCCCAGCACCGGCCTCCAATACGCCGAACGTCCTGGCCTGGCTCCCACAGCCAAGGTGGCAGCCAGAACAACTCTTGCTTTCTTTCAAGGTCTGTGGGAACTACTTGCATTGCCACCCAGACTTTGGGGCTGCGGGCTTTCCTGGCCACTCTAGCCTCAAAAGCATCTTTTTTTCACTTTACCCCAGCACCGGCCTCCAATACGCCGAACGTCCTGGCCTGGCTCACACAGCCAAGGTGGCAGCCAGAACAACTCTTGCTTTCTTTCAAGGTCTCTGGGAACTACTTGCATTGCCACCCAGACTTTGGGGCTGCGGGCTTTCCTGGCCACTCTAGCCTCAAAAGCACCTGTTTTTCACTTTTCCCCAGCACCGGCCTCCAATACGCCGAACGTCCGGAGCTCACTCCCACAGCCAAGGTGGCAGCCAGAACAACTCTTGCTTTCTTTCAAGGTCTCTGGGAACTACTTGCATTGCCACCCAGACTTTGGGGCTGCGGGCTTTCCTGGCCACTCTAGCCTCAAAAGCACCTGTTTTTCACTTTACCCCAGCACCGGACCCCAATATGCCGAACGTCCTGGCCTGGCTCCCACACCCAAGGTGGCAGCCAGAACAACTTTTGCTTTCTTTCAAGGTCTCTGGAAACTACTTGCATTGCCACCCAGACTTTGGGGCTGCGGGCTTTCCTGGCCACTCTAGCCTCAAAAGCACCTTTTTTTCACTTTACCCCAGCACCGTCCTCCAATACGCCGAACGTCCGGAGCTCACTCCCACAGCCAAGGTGGCAGCCAGAACAACTTTTGCTTTCTTTCAAGGTCTCTGGGAACTACTTGCATTGCCACCCAGACTTTGGGGCTGCGGGCTTTCCTGGCCACTCTAGCCTCAAAAGCACCTGTTTTTCACTTTACCCCAGCACCGGACCCCAATATGCCGAACGTCCTGGCCTGGCTCCCACAGCCAAGGTGGCAGCCAGAACAACTCTTGCTTTCTTTCAAGGTCTCTGGGAACTACTTGCATTGCCACCCAGACTTTGGGGCTGCGGGCTTTCCTGGCCACTCTAGCCTCACAAGCACCTTTTTTTCACTTTACTCCAGCACCGGCCTCCAATATGCCGAACGTCCTGGCCTGGCTCCCACAGCCAAGGTGGCAGCCAGAACAACTCTTGCTTTCTTTCAAGGTCTCTGGGAACTACTTGCATTGCCACCCAGACTTTGGGGCTGCGGGCTTTCCTGGCCACTCTAGCCTCAAAAGAACCTGTTTTTCACTTTTCCCTAGCACCGTCCTCCAATATGCCGAACGTCCTGTCCTAGCTGCTATAGCCAAGGTGGCAGCCAGAACAACTCTTGCTTTCTTTCAAGGTCTCTGGGAACTACTTGCATTGCCACCCAGACTTTGGGGCTGCGGGCTTTCCTGGCCACTCTAGCCTCAAAAGAACCTTTTTTTCACTTTACACCACACCGGCCTCCAATATGCCGAACGTCCTGGCCTGGCTCCCACAGCCAAGCTGGCAGCCAGAACAACTCTTGCTTTCTTTCAAGGTCTCTGGGAACTACTTGCATTGCCACCCAGACTTTGGGGCTGCGGGCTTTCCTGGCCACTCTAGCCTCAAAAGCACCTGTTTTTCATATTTCCCAGCACCGGCCTCCAATACGCCGAACGTCCTGGCCTGGCTCCCACAGCCAAGCTGGCAGCCAGAACAACTCTTGCTTTCTTTCAAGGTCTCTGGGAACTACTTGCATTGCCACCCAGACTTTGGGGCTGCGGGCTTTCCTGGCCACTCTAGCCTCAAAAGCATCTTTTTTTCACTTTACCCCAGCACCGGCCTCCAATACGCCGAACGTCCTGGCCTGGCTCACACAGCCAAGGTGGCAGCCAGAACAACTCTTGCTTTCTTTCAAGGTCTCTGGAAACTACTTGCATTGCCACCCAGACTTTGGGGCTGCGGGCTTTCCTGGCCACTCTAGCCTCAAAAGCACCTTTTTTTCACTTTACCCCAGCACCGGCCCCCAATACGCCGAACGTCCGGAGCTCACTCCCACAGCCAAGGTGGCAGCCAGAACAACTCTTGCTTTCTTTCAAGGTCTCTGGGAACTACTTGCATTGCCACCCAGACTTTGGGGCTGCGGGCTTTCCTGGCCACTCTAGCCTCAAAAGCACCTTTTTTTCACTTTACCCCAGCACCGGACCCC
This sequence comes from Numenius arquata, assembly GCF_964106895.1. NCBI lineage: Eukaryota > Metazoa > Chordata > Aves > Charadriiformes > Scolopacidae > Numenius > Numenius arquata. The sequence continues at coordinate 47,706 of NW_027415202.1, forward strand.
AATATGCCGAACGTCCTGGCCTGGCTCCCACAGCCAACGTGGCAGCCAGAACAACTCTTGCTTTCTTTCAAGGTCTCTGGGAACTACTTGCATTGCCACCCAGACTTTGGGGCTGCGGGCTTTCCTGGCCACTCTAGCCTCAAAAGCACCTTTTTTTCACTTTACCCCAGCACCGGCCTCCAATATGCCGAACGTCCTGTCCTAGCTCCCACAGCCAAGGTGGCAGCCAGAACAACTCTTGCTTTCTTTCAAGGTCTCTGGGAACTACTTGCATTGCCACCCAGACTTTGGGGCTGCGGGCTTTCCTGGCCACTCTAGCCTCAAAAGCACCTGGTTTTCACTTTACCCCAGCACCGGCCCCCAATATGCCGAACGTCCTGGCCTGGCTCCCACAGCCAAGGTGGCAGCCAGAACAACTCTTGCTTTCTTTCAAGGTCTCTGGAAACTACTTGCATTGCCACCCAGACTTTGGGGCTGCGGGCTTTCCTGGCCACTCTAGCCTCAAAAGAACCTGTTTTTCACTTTTCCCTAGCACCGGCCTCCAATATGCCGAACGTCCTGTCCTAGCTCCTATAGCCAAGGTGGCAGCCAGAACAACTCTTGCTTTCTTTCAAGGTCTCTGGGAACTACTTGCATTGCCACACAGACTTTGGGGCTGCGGGCTTTCCTGGCCACTCTAGCCTCAAAAGCACCTTTTTTTCACTTTTCCCTAGCACCGGCCTCCAATATGCCGAACGTCCTGTCCTAGCTCCTATAGCCAAGGTGGCAGCCAGAACAACTCTTGCTTTCTTTCAAGGTCTCTGGGAACTACTTGCATTGCCACCCAGACTTTGGGGCTGCGGGCTTTCCTGGCCACTCTAGCCTCAAAAGCACCTGTTTTTCATATTTCCCAGCACCGGCCTCCAATACGCCGAACGTCCTGGCCTGGCTCCCACAGCCAAGGTGGCAGCCAGAACAACTCTTGCTTTCTTTCAAGGTCTCTGGGAACTACTTGCATTGCCACCCAGACTTTGGGGCTGCGGGCTTTCCTGGCCACTCTAGCCTCAAAAGCACCTTTTTTTCACTTTACCCCAGCACCGGCCTCCAATATGCCGAACGTCCTGGCCTGGCTCCCACAGCCAAGCTGGCAGCCAGAACAACTCTTGCTTTCTTTCAAGGTCTCTGGGAACTACTTGCATTGCCACCCAGACTTTGGGGCTGCGGGCTTTCCTGGCCACTCTAGCCTCAAAAGCACCTTTTTTTCACTTTTCCCTAGCACCGGCCTCCAATATGCCGAACGTCCTGTCCTAGCTCCTATAGCCAAGGTGGCAGCCAGAACAACTCTTGCTTTCTTTCAAGGTCTCTGGGAACTACTTGCATTGCCACACAGACTTTGGGGCTGCGGGCTTTCCTGGCCACTCTAGCCTCAAAAGCACCTTTTTTTCACTTTACCCCAGCACCGGCCTCCAATATGCCGAACGTCCTGGCCTGGCTCCCACAGCCAAGCTGGCAGCCAGAACAACTCTTGCTTTCTTTCAAGGTCTGTGGGAACTACTTGCATTGCCACCCAGACTTTGGGGCTGCGGGCTTTCCTGGCCACTCTAGCCTCAAAAGAACCTGTTTTTCACTTTTCCCTAGCACCGTCCTCCAATATGCCGAACGTCCTGTCCTAGCTCCTATAGCCAAGGTGGCAGCCAGAACAACTCTTGCTTTCTTTCAAGGTCTCTGGGAACTACTTGCATTGCCACCCAGACTTTGGGGCTGCGGGCTTTCCTGGCCACTCTAGCCTCAAAAGCATCTTTTTTTCACTTTACACCACACCGGCCTCCAATATGCCGAACGTCCTGGCCTGGCTCCCACAGCCAAGCTGGCAGCCAGAACAACTCTTGCTTTCTTTCAAGGTCTCTGGGAACTACTTGCATTGCCACACAGACTTTGGGGCTGCGGGCTTTCCTGGCCACTCTAGCCTCAAAAGCACCTTTTTTTCACTTTTCCCCAGCACCGGCCTCCAATACGCCGAACGTCCTGGCCTGGCTCCCACAGCCAAGGTGGCAGCCAGAACAACTCTTGCTTTCTTTCAAGGTCTCTGGGAACTACTTGCATTGCCACCCAGACTTTGGGGCTGCGGGCTTTCCTGGCCACTCTAGCCTCAAAAGCATCTTTTTTTCACTTTACCCCAGCACCGGCCTCCAATACGCCGAACGTCCTGGCCTGGCTCACACAGCCAAGGTGGCAGCCAGAACAACTCTTGCTTTCTTTCAAGGTCTCTGGGAACTACTTGCATTGCCACCCAGACTTTGGGGCTGCGGGCTTTCCTGGCCACTCTAGCCTCAAAAGCACCTGTTTTTCACTTTTCCCCAGCACCGGCCTCCAATACGCCGAACGTCCGGAGCTCACTCCCACAGCCAAGGTGGCAGCCAGAACAACTCTTGCTTTCTTTCAAGGTCTCTGGGAACTACTTGCATTGCCACCCAGACTTTGGGGCTGCGGGCTTTCCTGGCCACTCTAGCCTCAAAAGCACCTGTTTTTCACTTTACCCCAGCACCGGACCCCAATATGCCGAACGTCCTGGCCTGGCTCCCACAGCCAAGGTGGCAGCCAGAACAACTCTTGCTTTCTTTCAAGGTCTCTGGGAACTACTTGCATTGCCACCCAGACTTTGGGGCTGCGGGCTTTCCTGGCCACTCTAGCCTCACAAGCACCTTTTTTTCACTTTACTCCAGCACCGGCCTCCAATATGCCGAACGTCCTGGCCTGGCTCCCACAGCCAAGGTGGCAGCCAGAACAACTCTTGCTTTCTTTCAAGGTCTCTGGGAACTACTTGCATTGCCACCCAGACTTTGGGGCTGCGGGCTTTCCTGACCACTCTAGCCTCAAAAGCACCTGTTTTTCACTTTTCCCTAGCACCGTCCTCCAATATGCCGAACGTCCTGTCCTAGCTCCCACAGCCAAGGTGGCAGCCAGAACAACTCTTGCTTTCTTTCAAGGTCTCTGGGAACTACTTGCATTGCCACACAGACTTTGGGGCTGCGGGCTTTCCTGGCCACTCTAGCCTCAAAAGCATCTTTTTTTCACTTTACACCACACCGGCCTCCAATATGCCGAACGTCCTGGCCTGGCTCCCACAGCCAAGCTGGCAGCCAGAACAACTCTTGCTTTCTTTCAAGGTCTCTGGGAACTACTTGCATTGCCACCCAGACTTTGGGGCTGCGGGCTTTCCTGGCCACTCTAGCCTCAAAAGCACCTGTTTTTCATATTTCCCAGCACCGGCCTCCAATACGCCGAACGTCCTGGCCTGGCTCCCACAGCCAAGCTGGCAGCCAGAACAACTCTTGCTTTCTTTCAAGGTCTCTGGGAACTACTTGCATTGCCACCCAGACTTTGGGGCTGCGGGCTTTCCTGGCCACTCTAGCCTCAAAAGCATCTTTTTTTCACTTTACCCCAGCACCGGCCTCCAATACGCCGAACGTCCTGGCCTGGCTCACACAGCCAAGGTGGCAGCCAGAACAACTCTTGCTTTCTTTCAAGGTCTCTGGGAACTACTTGCATTGCAACCCAGACTTTGGGGCTGCGGGCTTTCCTGGCCACTCTAGCCTCAAAAGCACCTTTTTTTCACTTTTCCCCAGAACCGGCCTCCAATACGCCGAACGTCCGGAGCTCACTCCCACAGCCAAGGTGGCAGCCAGAACAACTCTTGCTTTCTTTCAAGGTCTCTGGGAACTACTTGCATTGCCACCCAGACTTTGGGGCTGCGGGCTTTCCTGGCCACTCTAGCCTCAAAAGCACCTGTTTTTCACTTTTCCCCAGCACCGTCCTCCAATATGCCGAACGTCCTGTCCTAGCTCCTATAGCCAAGGTGGCAGCCAGAACAACTCTTGCTTTCTTTCAAGGTCTCTGGGAACTACTTGCATTGCCACCCAGACTTTGGGGCTGCGGGCTTTCCTGGCCACTCTAGCCTCAAAAGCACCTTTTTTTCATATTTCCCAGCACCGGCCTCCAATACGCCGAACGTCCTGGCCTGGCTCCCACAGCCAAGGTGGCAGCCAGAACAACTCTTGCTTTCTTTCAAGGTCTCTGGGAACTACTTGCATTGCCACCCAGACTTTGGGGCTGCGGGCTTTCCTGGCCACTCTAGCCTCAAAAGCACCTTTTTTTCACTTTACCCCAGCACCGGCCTCCAATATGCCGAACGTCCTGGCCTGGCTCCCACAGCCAAGGTGGCAGCCAGAACAACTCTTGCTTTCTTTCAAGGTCTCTGGGAACTACTTGCATTGCCACCCAGACTTTGGGGCTGCGGGCTTTCCTGGCCACTCTAGCCTCAAAAGAACCTGTTTTTCACTTTTCCCTAGCACCGTCCTCCAATATGCCGAACGTCCTGTCCTAGCTCCTATAGCCAAGGTGGCAGCCAGAACAACTCTTGCTTTCTTTCAAGGTCTCTGGGAACTACTTGCATTGCCACCCAGACTTTGGGGCTGCGGGCTTTCCTGGCCACTCTAGCCTCAAAAGCATCTTTTTTTCACTTTACACCACACCGGCCTCCAATATGCCGAACGTCCTGGCCTGGCTCCCACAGCCAAGCTGGCAGCCAGAACAACTCTTGCTTTCTTTCAAGGTCTCTGGGAACTACTTGCATTGCCACCCAGACTTTGGGGCTGCGGGCTTTCCTGGCCACTCTAGCCTCAAAAGCACCTGTTTTTCATATTTCCCAGCACCGGCCTCCAATACGCCGAACGTCCTGGCCTGGCTCCCACAGCCAAGGTGGCAGCCAGAACAACTCTTGCTTTCTTTCAAGGTCTCTGGGAACTACTTGCATTGCCACCCAGACTTTGGGGCTGCGGGCTTTCCTGGCCACTCTAGCCTCAAAAGCATCTTTTTTTCACTTTACCCCAGCACCGGCCTCCAATACGCCGAACGTCCTGGCCTGGCTCACACAGCCAAGGTGGCAGCCAGAACAACTCTTGCTTTCTTTCAAGGTCTCTGGGAACTACTTGCATTGCCACCCAGACTTTGGGGCTGCGGGCTTTCCTGGCCACTCTAGCCTCAAAAGCACCTGTTTTTCACTTTTCCCCAGCACCGGCCTCCAATACGCCGAACGTCCGGAGCTCACTCCCACAGCCAAGGTGGCAGCCAGAACAACTCTTGCTTTCTTTCAAGGTCTCTGGGAACTACTTGCATTGCCACCCAGACTTTGGGGCTGCGGGCTTTCCTGGCCACTCTAGCCTCAAAAGCACCTGTTTTTCACTTTACCCCAGCACCGGACCCCAATATGCCGAACGTCCTGGCCTGGCTCCCACACCCAAGGTGGCAGCCAGAACAACTTTTGCTTTCTTTCAAGGTCTCTGGAAACTACTTGCATTGCCACCCAGACTTTGGGGCTGCGGGCTTTCCTGGCCACTCTAGCCTCAAAAGCACCTTTTTTTCACTTTACCCCAGCACCGTCCTCCAATACGCCGAACGTCCGGAGCTCACTCCCACAGCCAAGGTGGCAGCCAGAACAACTTTTGCTTTCTTTCAAGGTCTCTGGGAACTACTTGCATTGCCACCCAGACTTTGGGGCTGCGGGCTTTCCTGGCCACTCTAGCCTCAAAAGCACCTGTTTTTCACTTTACCCCAGCACCGGACCCCAATATGCCGAACGTCCTGGCCTGGCTCCCACAGCCAAGGTGGCAGCCAGAACAACTCTTGCTTTCTTTCAAGGTCTCTGGGAACTACTTGCATTGCCACCCAGACTTTGGGGCTGCGGGCTTTCCTGGCCACTCTAGCCTCACAAGCACCTTTTTTTCACTTTACTCCAGCACCGACCTCCAATATGCCGAACGTCCTGGCCTGGCTCCCACAGCCAAGCTGGCAGCCAGAACAACTCTTGCTTTCTTTCAAGGTCTCTGGGAACTACTTGCATTGCCACCCAGACTTTGGGGCTGCGGGCTTTCCTGGCCACTCTAGCCTCAAAAGCACCTGTTTTTCATATTTCCCAGCACCGGCCTCCAATACGCCGAACGTCCTGGCCTGGCTCCCACAGCCAAGCTGGCAGCCAGAACAACTCTTGCTTTCTTTCAAGGTCTCTGGGAACTACTTGCATTGCCACCCAGACTTTGGGGCTGCGGGCTTTCCTGGCCACTCTAGCCTCAAAAGCATCTTTTTTTCACTTTACCCCAGCACCGGCCTCCAATACGCCGAACGTCCTGGCCTGGCTCACACAGCCAAGGTGGCAGCCAGAACAACTCTTGCTTTCTTTCAAGGTCTCTGGAAACTACTTGCATTGCCACCCAGACTTTGGGGCTGCGGGCTTTCCTGGCCACTCTAGCCTCAAAAGCACCTTTTTTTCACTTTACCCCAGCACCGGCCCCCAATACGCCGAACGTCCGGAGCTCACTCCCACAGCCAAGGTGGCAGCCAGAACAACTCTTGCTTTCTTTCAAGGTCTCTGGGAACTACTTGCATTGCCACCCAGACTTTGGGGCTGCGGGCTTTCCTGGCCACTCTAGCCTCAAAAGCACCTTTTTTTCACTTTACCCCAGCACCGGACCCCAATATGCCGAACGTCCTGGCCTGGCTCCCACAGCCAACGTGGCAGCCAGAACAACTCTTGCTTTCTTTCAAGGTCTCTGGGAACTACTTGCATTGCCACCCAGACTTTGGGGCTGCGGGCTTTCCTGGCCACTCTAGCCTCAAAAGCACCTTTTTTTCACTTTACCCCAGCACCGGCCTCCAATATGCCGAACGTCCTGTCCTAGCTCCCACAGCCAAGGTGGCAGCCAGAACAACTCTTGCTTTCTTTCAAGGTCTCTGGGAACTACTTGCATTGCCACCCAGACTTTGGGGCTGCGGGCTTTCCTGGCCACTCTAGCCTCAAAAGCACCTGGTTTTCACTTTACCCCAGCACCGGCCCCCAATATGCCGAACGTCCTGGCCTGGCTCCCACAGCCAAGGTGGCAGCCAGAACAACTCTTGCTTTCTTTCAAGGTCTCTGGAAACTACTTGCATTGCCACCCAGACTTTGGGGCTGCGGGCTTTCCTGGCCACTCTAGCCTCAAAAGAACCTGTTTTTCACTTTTCCCTAGCACCGGCCTCCAATATGCCGAACGTCCTGTCCTAGCTCCTATAGCCAAGGTGGCAGCCAGAACAACTCTTGCTTTCTTTCAAGGTCTCTGGGAACTACTTGCATTGCCACACAGACTTTGGGGCTGCGGGCTTTCCTGGCCACTCTAGCCTCAAAAGCACCTTTTTTTCACTTTTCCCTAGCACCGGCCTCCAATATGCCGAACGTCCTGTCCTAGCTCCTATAGCCAAGGTGGCAGCCAGAACAACTCTTGCTTTCTTTCAAGGTCTCTGGGAACTACTTGCATTGCCACCCAGACTTTGGGGCTGCGGGCTTTCCTGGCCACTCTAGCCTCAAAAGCACCTGTTTTTCATATTTCCCAGCACCGGCCTCCAATACGCCGAACGTCCTGGCCTGGCTCCCACAGCCAAGGTGGCAGCCAGAACAACTCTTGCTTTCTTTCAAGGTCTCTGGGAACTACTTGCATTGCCACCCAGACTTTGGGGCTGCGGGCTTTCCTGGCCACTCTAGCCTCAAAAGCACCTTTTTTTCACTTTACCCCAGCACCGGCCTCCAATATGCCGAACGTCCTGGCCTGGCTCCCACAGCCAAGCTGGCAGCCAGAACAACTCTTGCTTTCTTTCAAGGTCTCTGGGAACTACTTGCATTGCCACCCAGACTTTGGGGCTGCGGGCTTTCCTGGCCACTCTAGCCTCAAAAGCACCTGTTTTTCACTTTTCCCTAGCACCGGCCTCCAATATGCCGAACGTCCTGTCCTAGCTCCTATAGCCAAGGTGGCAGCCAGAACAACTCTTGCTTTCTTTCAAGGTCTCTGGGAACTACTTGCATTGCCACACAGACTTTGGGGCTGCGGGCTTTCCTGGCCACTCTAGCCTCACAAGCACCTTTTTTTCACTTTACCCCAGCACCGGCCTCCAATATGCCGAACGTCCTGGCCTGGCTCCCACAGCCAAGCTGGCAGCCAGAACAACTCTTGCTTTCTTTCAAGGTCTCTGGGAACTACTTGCATTGCCACCCAGACTTTGGGGCTGCGGGCTTTCCTGGCCACTCTAGCCTCAAAAGAACCTGTTTTTCACTTTTCCCTAGCACCGTCCTCCAATATGCCGAACGTCCTGTCCTAGCTCCTATAGCCAAGGTGGCAGCCAGAACAACTCTTGCTTTCTTTCAAGGTCTCTGGGAACTACTTGCATTGCCACCCAGACTTTGGGGCTGCGGGCTTTCCTGGCCACTCTAGCCTCAAAAGCATCTTTTTTTCACTTTACACCACACCGGCCTCCAATATGCCGAACGTCCTGGCCTGGCTCCCACAGCCAAGCTGGCAGCCAGAACAACTCTTGCTTTCTTTCAAGGTCTCTGGGAACTACTTGCATTGCCACCCAGACTTTGGGGCTGCGGGCTTTCCTGGCCACTCTAGCCTCAAAAGCACCTGTTTTTCATATTTCCCAGCACCGGCCTCCAATACGCCGAACGTCCTGGCCTGGCTCCCACACCCAAGGTGGCAGCCAGAACAACTCTTGCTTTCTTTCAAGGTCTCTGGGAACTACTTGCATTGCCACCCAGACTTTGGGGCTGCGGGCTTTCCTGGCCACTCTAGCCTCAAAAGCATCTTTTTTTCACTTTACCCCAGCACCGGCCTCCAATACGCCGAACGTCCTGGCCTGGCTCACACAGCCAAGGTGGCAGCCAGAACAACTCTTGCTTTCTTTCAAGGTCTCTGGGAACTACTTGCATTGCCACCCAGACTTTGGGGCTGCGGGCTTTCCTGGCCACTCTAGCCTCAAAAGCACCTGTTTTTCACTTTTCCCCAGCACCGGCCTCCAATACGCCGAACGTCCGGAGCTCACTCCCACAGCCAAGGTGGCAGCCAGAACAACTCTTGCTTTCTTTCAAGGTCTCTGGGAACTACTTGCATTGCCACCCAGACTTTGGGGCTGCGGGCTTTCCTGGCCACTCTAGCCTCAAAAGCACCTGTTTTTCACTTTACCCCAGCACCGGACCCCAATATGCCAAACGTCCTGGCCTGGCTCCCACAGCCAAGGTGGCAGCCAGAACAACTTTTGCTTTCTTTCAAGGTCTCTGGAAACTACTTGCATTGCCACCCAGACTTTGGGGCTGCGGGCTTTCCTGGCCACTCTAGCCTCAAAAGCACCTTTTTTTCACTTTACCCCAGCACCGTCCTCCAATACGCCGAACGTCCGGAGCTCACTCCCACAGCCAAGGTGGCAGCCAGAACAACTCTTGCTTTCTTTCAAGGTCTCTGGGAACTACTTGCATTGCCACCCAGACTTTGGGGCTGCGGGCTTTCCTGGCCACTCTAGCCTCAAAAGCACCTTTTTTTCACTTTACCCCAGCACCGGACCCCAATATGCCGAACGTCCTGGCCTGGCTCCCACACCCAAGGTGGCAGCCAGAACAACTCTTGCTTTCTTTCAAGGTCTCTGGGAACTACTTGCATTGCCACCCAGACTTTGGGGCTGCGGGCTTTCCTGGCCACTCTAGCCTCAAAAGCACCTTTTTTTCACTTTACTCCAGCACCGGCCTCCAATATGCCGAACGTCCTGGCCTGGCTCCCACAGCCAAGGTGGCAGCCAGAACAACTCTTGCTTTCTTTCAAGGTCTCTGGGAACTACTTGCATTGCCACCCAGACTTTGGGGCTGCGGGCTTTCCTGGCCACTCTAGCCTCAAAAGAACCTGTTTTTCACTTTTCCCTAGCACCATCCTCCAATATGCCGAACGTCCTGTCCTAGCTCCTATAGCCAAGGTGGCAGCCAGAACAACTCTTGCTTTCTTTCAAGGTCTCTGGGAACTACTTGCATTGCCACCCAGACTTTGGGGCTGCGGGCTTTCCTGGCCACTCTAGCCTCAAAAGCATCTTTTTTTCACTTTACACCACACCGGCCTCCAATATGCCGAACGTCCTGGCCTGGCTCCCACAGCCAAGCTGGCAGCCAGAACAACTCTTGCTTTCTTTCAAGGTCTCTGGGAACTACTTGCATTGCCACCCAGACTTTGGGGCTGCGGGCTTTCCTGGCCACTCTAGCCTCAAAAGCACCTGTTTTTCATATTTCCCAGCACCGGCCTCCAATACGCCGAACGTCCTGGCCTGGCTCCCACAGCCAAGCTGGCAGCCAGAACAACTCTTGCTTTCTTTCAAGGTCTCTGGGAACTACTTGCATTGCCACCCAGACTTTGGGGCTGCGGGCTTTCCTGGCCACTCTAGCCTCAAAAGCATCTTTTTTTCACTTTACCCCAGCACCGGCCTCCAATACGCCGAACGTCCTGGCCTGGCTCACACAGCCAAGGTGGCAGCCAGAACAACTCTTGCTTTCTTTCAAGGTCTCTGGGAACTACTTGCATTGCAACCCAGACTTTGGGGCTGCGGGCTTTCCTGGCCACTCTAGCCTCAAAAGCACCTTTTTTTCACTTTTCCCCAGCACCGGCCTCCAATACGCCGAACGTCCGGAGCTCACTCCCACAGCCAAGGTGGCAGCCAGAACAACTCTTGCTTTCTTTCAAGGTCTCTGGGAACTACTTGCATTGCCACCCAGACTTTGGGGCTGCGGGCTTTCCTGGCCACTCTAGCCTCAAAAGCACCTTTTTTTCACTTTACCCCAGCACCGGACCCCAATATGCCGAACGTCCTGGCCTGGCTCCCACACCCAAGGTGGCAGCCAGAACAACTTTTGCTTTCTTTCAAGGTCTCTGGAAACTACTTGCATTGCCACCCAGACTTTGGGGCTGCGGGCTTTCCTGGCCACTCTAGCCTCAAAAGCACCTTTTTTTCACTTTACCCCAGCACCGGCCCCCAATACGCCGAACGTCCGGAGCTCACTCCCACAGCCAAGGTGGCAGCCAGAACAACTCTTGCTTTCTTTCAAGGTCTCTGGGAACTACTTGCATTGCCACCCAGACTTTGGGGCTGCGGGCTTTCCTGGCCACTCTAGCCTCAAAAGCACCTTTTTTTCACTTTACCCCAGCACCGGACCCCAATATGCCGAACGTCCTGGCCTGGCTCCCACAGCCAAGGTGGCAGCCAGAACAACTCTTGCTTTCTTTCAAGGTCTCTGGGAACTACTTGCATTGCCACCCAGACTTTGGGGCTGCGGGCTTTCCTGGCCACTCTAGCCTCAAAAGCATCTTTTTTTCACTTTACCCCAGCACCGGCCTCCAATATGCCGAACGTCCTGTCCTAGCTCCCACAGCCAAGGTGGCAGCCAGAACAACTCTTGCTTTCTTTCAAGGTCTCTGGGAACTACTTGCATTGCCACCCAGACTTTGGGGCTGCGGGCTTTCCTGGCCACTCTAGCCTCAAAAGCACCTGGTTTTCACTTTACCCCAGCACCGGCCCCCAATATGCCGAACGTCCTGGCCTGGCTCCCACAGCCAAGGTGGCAGCCAGAACAACTCTTGCTTTCTTTCAAGGTCTCTGGAAACTACTTGCATTGCCACCCAGACTTTGGGGCTGCGGGCTTTCCTGGCCACTCTAGCCTCAAAAGAACGTGTTTTTCACTTTTCCCTAGCACCGGCCTCCAATATGCCGAACGTCCTGTCCTAGCTCCTATAGCCAAGGTGGCAGCCAGAACAACTCTTGCTTTCTTTCAAGGTCTCTGGGAACTACTTGCATTGCCACACAGACTTTGGGGCTGCGGGCTTTCCTGGCCACTCTAGCCTCAAAAGCACCTTTTTTTCACTTTTCCCTAGCACCGGCCTCCAATATGCCGAACGTCCTGGCCTGGCTCCCACAGCCAAGCTGGCAGCCAGAACAACTCTTGCTTTCTTTCAAGGTCTCTGGGAACTACTTGAATTGCCACCCAGACTTTGGGGCTGCGGGCTTTCCTGGCCACTCTAGCCTCAAAAGCACCTGTTTTTCAGATTTCCCAGCACCGGCCTCCAATACGCCGAACGTCCTGGCCTGGCTCCCACAGCCAAGGTGGCAGCCAGAACAACTCTTGCTTTCTTTCAAGGTCTCTGGGAACTACTTGCATTGCCACCCAGACTTTGGGGCTGCGGGCTTTCCTGGCCACTCTAGCCTCAAAAGCACCTTTTTTTCACTTTACCCCAGCACCGGACCCCAATATGCCGAACGTCCTGGCCTGGCTCCCACACCCAAGGTGGCAGCCAGAACAACTCTTGCTTTCTTTCAAGGTCTCTGGGAACTACTTGCATTGCCACCCAGACTTTGGGGCTGCGGGCTTTCCTGGCCACTGTAGCCTCAAAAGCACCTTTTTTTCACTTTTCCCCAGCACCGGCCCCCAATACGCCGAACGTCCGGAGCTCACTCCCACAGCCAAGGTGGCAGCCAGAACAACTCTTGCTTTCTTTCAAGGTCTCTGGGAACTACTTGCATTGCCACCCAGACTTTGGGGCTGCGGGCTTTCCTGGCCACTCTAGCCTCAAAAGCACCTGTTTTTCATATTTCCCAGCACCGGCCTCCAATACGCCGAACGTCCTGGCCTGGCTCCCACAGCCAAGCTGGCAGCCAGAACAACTCTTGCTTTCTTTCAAGGTCTCTGGAAACTACTTGCATTGCCACCCAGACTTTGGGGCTGCGGGCTTTCCTGGCCACTCTAGCCTCAAAAGCACCTTTTTTTCACTTTACCCCAGCACCGGCCCCCAATACGCCGAACGTCCGGAGCTCACTCCCACAGCCAAGGTGGCAGCCAGAACAACTCTTGCTTTCTTTCAAGGTCTCTGGGAACTACTTGCATTGCCACCCAGACTTTGGGGCTGCGGGCTTTCCTGGCCACTCTAGCCTCAAAAGCACCTTTTTTTCACTTTACCCCAGCACCGGACCCCAATATGCCGAACGTCCTGGCCTGGCTCCCACAGCCAACGTGGCAGCCAGAACAACTCTTGCTTTCTTTCAAGGTCTCTGGGAACTACTTGCATTGCCACCCAGACTTTGGGGCTGCGGGCTTTCCTGGCCACTCTAGCCTCAAAAGCACCTTTTTTTCACTTTACCCCAGCACCGGCCTCCAATATGCCGAACGTCCTGTCCTAGCTCCCACAGCCAAGGTGGCAGCCAGAACAACTCTTGCTTTCTTTCAAGGTCTCTGGGAACTACTTGCATTGCCACACAGACTTTGGGGCTGCGGGCTTTCCTGGCCACTCTAGCCTCAAAAGCACCTGGTTTTCACTTTACCCCAGCACCGGCCCCCAATATGCCGAACGTCCTGGCCTGGCTCCCACAGCCAAGGTGGCAGCCAGAACAACTCTTGCTTTCTTTCAAGGTCTCTGGAAACTACTTGCATTGCCACCCAGACTTTGGGGCTGCGGGCTTTCCTGGCCACTCTAGCCTCAAAAGAACCTGTTTTTCACTTTTCCCTAGCACCGGCCTCCAATATGCCGAACGTCCTGTCCTAGCTCCTATAGCCAAGGTGGCAGCCAGAACAACTCTTGCTTTCTTTCAAGGTCTCTGGGAACTACTTGCATTGCCACACAGACTTTGGGGCTGCGCGCTTTCCTGGCCACTCTAGCCTCAAAAGCACCTTTTTTTCACTTTTCCCTAGCACCGGCCTCCAATATGCCGAACGTCCTGTCCTAGCTCCTATAGCCAAGGTGGCAGCCAGAACAACTCTTGCTTTCTTTCAAGGTCTCTGGGAACTACTTGCATTGCCACCCAGACTTTGGGGCTGCGGGCTTTCCTGGCCACTCTAGCCTCAAAAGCACCTGTTTTTCATATTTCCCAGCACCGGCCTCCAATACGCCGAACGTCCTGGCCTGGCTCCCACAGCCAAGGTGGCAGCCAGAACAACTCTTGCTTTCTTTCAAGGTCTCTGGGAACTACTTGCATTGCCACCCAGACTTTGGGGCTGCGGGCTTTCCTGGCCACTCTAGCCTCAAAAGCACCTTTTTTTCACTTTACCCCAGCACCGGCCTCCAATATGCCGAACGTCCTGGCCTGGCTCCCACAGCCAAGCTGGCAGCCAGAACAACTCTTGCTTTCTTTCAAGGTCTCTGGGAACTACTTGCATTGCCACCCAGACTTTGGGGCTGCGGGCTTTCCTGGCCACTCTAGCCTCAAAAGCACCTGTTTTTCACTTTTCCCTAGCACCGGCCTCCAATATGCCGAACGTCCTGTCCTAGCTCCTATAGCCAAGGTGGCAGCCAGAACAACTCTTGCTTTCTTTCAAGGTCTCTGGGAACTACTTGCATTGCCACACAGACTTTGGGGCTGCGGGCTTTCCTGGCCACTCTAGCCTCACAAGCACCTTTTTTTCACTTTACCCCAGCACCGGCCTCCAATATGCCGAACGTCCTGGCCTGGCTCCCACAGCCAAGCTGGCAGCCAGAACAACTCTTGCTTTCTTTCAAGGTCTCTGGGAACTACTTGCATTGCCACCCAGACTTTGGGGCTGCGGGCTTTCCTGGCCACTCTAGCCTCAAAAGAACCTGTTTTTCACTTTTCCCTAGCACCGTCCTCCAATATGCCGAACGTCCTGTCCTAGCTCCTATAGCCAAGGTGGCAGCCAGAACAACTCTTGCTTTCTTTCAAGGTCTCTGGGAACTACTTGCATTGCCACCCAGACTTTGGGGCTGCGGGCTTTCCTGGCCACTCTAGCCTCAAAAGCATCTTTTTTTCACTTTACACCACACCGGCCTCCAATATGCCGAACGTCCTGGCCTGGCTCCCACAGCCAAGCTGGCAGCCAGAACAACTCTTGCTTTCTTTCAAGGTCTCTGGGAACTACTTGCATTGCCACCCAGACTTTGGGGCTGCGGGCTTTCCTGGCCACTCTAGCCTCAAAAGCACCTGTTTTTCATATTTCCCAGCACCGGCCTCCAATACGCCGAACGTCCTGGCCTGGCTCCCACAGCCAAGGTGGCAGCCAGAACAACTCTTGCTTTCTTTCAAGGTCTCTGGGAACTACTTGCATTGCCACCCAGACTTTGGGGCTGCGGGCTTTCCTGGCCACTCTAGCCTCAAAAGCATCTTTTTTTCACTTTACCCCAGCACCGGCCTCCAATACGCCGAACGTCCTGGCCTGGCTCCCACAGCCAAGGTGGCAGCCAGAACAACTCTTGCTTTCTTTCAAGGTCTCTGGGAACTACTTGCATTGCCACCCAGACTTTGGGGCTGCGGGCTTTCCTGGCCACTCTAGCCTCAAAAGCACCTGTTTTTCACTTTTCCCCAGCACCGGCCTCCAATACGCCGAACGTCCGGAGCTCACTCCCACAGCCAAGCTGGCAGCCAGAACAACTCTTGCTTTCTTTCAAGGTCTCTGGGAACTACTTGCATTGCCACCCAGACTTTGGGGCTGCGGGCTTTCCTGGCCACTCTAGCCTCAAAAGCACCTGTTTTTCACTTTACCCCAGCACCGGACCCCAATATGCCAAACGTCCTGGCCTGGCTCACACAGCCAAGGTGGCAGCCAGAACAACTTTTGCTTTCTTTCAAGGTCTCTGGAAACTACTTGCATTGCCACCCAGACTTTGGGGCTGCGGGCTTTCCTGGCCACTCTAGCCTCAAAAGCACCTTTTTTTCACTTTACCCCAGCACCGTCCTCCAATACGCCGAACGTCCGGAGCTCACTCCCACAGCCAAGGTGGCAGCCAGAACAACTCTTGCTTTCTTTCAAGGTCTCTGGGAACTACTTGCATTGCCACCCAGACTTTGGGGCTGCGGGCTTTCCTGGCCACTCTAGCCTCAAAAGCACCTTTTTTTCACTTTACCCCAGCACCGGACCCCAATATGCCGAACGTCCTGGCCTGGCTCCCACAGCCAAGCTGGCAGCCAGAACAACTCTTGCTTTCTTTCAAGGTCTCTGGGAACTACTTTCATTGCCACCCAGACTTTGGGGCTGCGGGCTTTCCTGGCCACTCTAGCCTCAAAAGAACCTGTTTTTCACTTTTCCCTAGCACCATCCTCCAATATGCCGAACGTCCTGGCCTGGCTCCCACAGCCAAGGTGGCAGCCAGAACAACTCTTGCTTTCTTTCAAGGTCTCTGGGAACTACTTGCATTGCCACCCAGACTTTGGGGCTGCGGGCTTTCCTGGCCACTCTAGCCTCAAAAGAACCTGTTTTTCACTTTTCCCTAGCACCATCCTCCAATATGCCGAACGTCCTGTCCTAGCTCCTATAGCCAAGGTGGCAGCCAGAACAACTCTTGCTTTCTTTCAAGGTCTCTGGGAACTACTTGCATTGCCACCCAGACTTTGGGGCTGCGGGCTTTCCTGGCCACTCTAGCCTCAAAAGCATCTTTTTTTCACTTTACACCACACCGGCCTCCAATATGCCGAACGTCCTGGCCTGGCTCCCACAGCCAAGCTGGCAGCCAGAACAACTCTTGCTTTCTTTCAAGGTCTCTGGGAACTACTTGCATTGCCACCCAGACTTTGGGGCTGCGGGCTTTCCTGGCCACTCTAGCCTCAAAAGCACCTGTTTTTCATATTTCCCAGCACCGGCCTCCAATACGCCGAACGTCCTGGCCTGGCTCCCACAGCCAAGCTGGCAGCCAGAACAACTCTTGCTTTCTTTCAAGGTCTCTGGGAACTACTTGCATTGCCACCCAGACTTTGGGGCTGCGGGCTTTCCTGGCCACTCTAGCCTCAAAAGCACCTTTTTTTCACTTTACCCCAGCACCGGACCCCAATATGCCGAACGTCCTGGCCTGGCTCCCACAGCCAAGGTGGCAGCCAGAACAACTCTTGCTTTCTTTCAAGGTCTCTGGGAACTACTTGCATTGCCACCCAGACTTTGGGGCTGCGGGCTTTCCTGGCCACTCTAGCCTCAAAAGCACCTTTTTTTCACTTTACCCCAGCACCGGCCTCCAATATGCCGAACGTCCTGTCCTAGCTCCCACAGCCAAGGTGGCAGCCAGAACAACTCTTGCTTTCTTTCAAGGTCTCTGGGAACTACTTGCATTGCCACACAGACTTTGGGGCTGCGGGCTTTCCTGGCCACTCTAGCCTCAAAAGCACCTGGTTTTCACTTTACCCCAGCACCGGGCCCCAATATGCCGAACGTCCTGGCCTGGCTCCCAC
Organism: Numenius arquata; assembly: GCF_964106895.1. Taxonomy (NCBI): domain Eukaryota; kingdom Metazoa; phylum Chordata; class Aves; order Charadriiformes; family Scolopacidae; genus Numenius; species Numenius arquata. Next base: position 64,731 of record NW_027415202.1, read on the forward strand.
AGCCAAGGTGGCAGCCAGAACAACTCTTGCTTTCTTTCAAGGTCTCTGGAAACTACTTGCATTGCCACCCAGACTTTGGGGCTGCGGGCTTTCCTGGCCACTCTAGCCTCAAAAGAACCTGTTTTTCACTTTTCCCTAGCACCGGCCTCCAATATGCCGAACGTCCTGTCCTAGCTCCTATAGCCAAGGTGGCAGCCAGAACAACTCTTGCTTTCTTTCAAGGTCTCTGGGAACTACTTGCATTGCCACACAGACTTTGGGGCTGCGGGCTTTCCTGGCCACTCTAGCCTCAAAAGCACCTTTTTTTCACTTTTCCCTAGCACCGGCCTCCAATATGCCGAACGTCCTGGCCTGGCTCCCACAGCCAAGGTGGCAGCCAGAACAACTCTTGCTTTCTTTCAAGGTCTCTGGGAACTACTTGCATTGCCACACAGACTTTGGGGCTGCGGGCTTTCCTGGCCACTCTAGCCTCAAAAGCACCTGTTTTTCAGATTTCCCAGCACCGGCCTCCAATACGCCGAACGTCCTGGCCTGGCTCCCACAGCCAAGGTGGCAGCCAGAACAACTCTTGCTTTCTTTCAAGGTCTCTGGGAACTACTTGCATTGCCACCCAGACTTTGGGGCTGCGGGCTTTCCTGGCCACTCTAGCCTCAAAAGCACCTTTTTTTCACTTTACCCCAGCACCGGACCCCAATATGCCGAACGTCCTGGCCTGGCTCCCACACCCAAGGTGGCAGCCAGAACAACTCTTGCTTTCTTTCAAGGTCTCTGGGAACTACTTGCATTGCCACCCAGACTTTGGGGCTGCGGGCTTTCCTGGCCACTCTAGCCTCAAAAGCACCTTTTTTTCACTTTACCCCAGCACCGGCCCCCAATACGCCGAACGTCCGGAGCTCACTCCCACAGCCAAGGTGGCAGCCAGAACAACTCTTGCTTTCTTTCAAGGTCTCTGGGAACTACTTGCATTGCCACCCAGACTTTGGGGCTGCGGACTTTCCTGGCCACTCTAGCCTCAAAAGCACCTTTTTTTCACTTTTCCCCAGCACCGTCGCCCAATATGCCGAACGTCCTGGCCTGGCTCCCACAGCCAAGGTGGCAGCCAGAACAACTCTTGCTTTCTTTCAAGGTCTCTGGGAACTACTTGCATTGCCACCCAGACTTTGGGGCTGCGGGCTTTCCTGGCCACTCTAGCCTCAAAAGCACCTTTTTTTCACTTTACCCCAGCACCGGACCCCAATATGCCGAACGTCCTGGCCTGGCTCCCACAGCCAAGGTGGCAGCCAGAACAACTCTTGCTTTCTTTCAAGGTCTCTGGGAACTACTTGCATTGCCACACACACTTTGGGGCTGCGGGCTTTCCTGGCCACTCTAGCCTCAAAAGCACCTTTTTTTCATATTTCCCAGCACCGGCCTCCAATACGCCGAACGTCCTGGCCTGGCTCCCACAGCCAAGGTGGCAGCCAGAACAACTCTTGCTTTCTTTCAAGGTCTCTGGGAACTACTTGCATTGCCACCCAGACTTTGGGGCTGCGGGCTTTCCTGGCCACTCTAGCCTCAAAAGCACCTTTTTTTCACTTTACCCCAGCACCGGCCTCCAATATGCCGAATGTCCTGGCCTGGCTCCCACAGCCAAGGTGGCAGCCAGAACAACTCTTGCTTTCTTTCAAGGTCTCTGGGAACTACTTGCATTGCCACCCAGACTTTGGGGCTGCGGGCTTTCCTGGCCACTCTAGCCTCAAAAGCACCTTTTTTTCACTTTACCCCAGCACCGGACCCAAATATGCCGAACGTCCTGGCCTGGCTCCCACAGCCAAGGTGGCAGCCAGAACAACTTTTGCTTTCTTTCAAGGTCTCTGGGAACTACTTGCATTGCCACCCAGACTTTGGGGCTGCGGGCTTTCCTGGCCACTCTAGCCTCAAAAGAACCTGTTTTTCACTTTACCCCAGCACCGGCCTCCAATATGCCGAACGTCCTGGCCTGGCTCCTATAGCCAAGGTGGCAGCCAGAACAACTCTTGCTTTCTTTCAAGGTCTCTGGGAACTACTTGCATTGCCACCCAGACTTTGGGGCTGCGGGCTTTCCTGGCCACTCTAGCCTCAAAAGCACCTTTTTTTCACTTTTCCCTAGCACCGGCCTCCAATATGCCGAACGTCCTGGCCTGGCTCCCACAGCCAAGGTGGCAGCCAGAACAACTCTTGCTTTCTTTCAAGGTCTCTGGGAACTACTTGCATTGCCACACAGACTTTGGGGCTGCGGGCTTTCCTGGCCACTCTAGCCTCAAAAGCACCTGTTTTTCAGATTTCCCAGCACCGGCCTCCAATACGCCGAACGTCCTGGCCTGGCTCCCACAGCCAAGGTGGCAGCCAGAACAACTCTTGCTTTCTTTCAAGGTCTCTGGGAACTACTTGCATTGCCACCCAGACTTTGGGGCTGCGGGCTTTCCTGGCCACTCTAGCCTCAAAAGCACCTTTTTTTCACTTTACCCCAGCACCGGACCCCAATATGCCGAACGTCCTGGCCTGGCTCCCACACCCAAGGTGGCAGCCAGAACAACTCTTGCTTTCTTTCAAGGTCTCTGGGAACTACTTGCATTGCCACCCAGACTTTGGGGCTGCGGGCTTTCCTGGCCACTCTAGCCTCAAAAGCACCTTTTTTTCACTTTACCCCAGCACCGGCCCCCAATACGCCGAACGTCCGGAGCTCACTCCCACAGCCAAGGTGGCAGCCAGAACAACTCTTGCTTTCTTTCAAGGTCTCTGGGAACTACTTGCATTGCCACCCAGACTTTGGGGCTGCGGACTTTCCTGGCCACTCTAGCCTCAAAAGCACCTTTTTTTCACTTTTCCCCAGCACCGTCGCCCAATATGCCGAACGTCCTGGCCTGGCTCCCACAGCCAAGGTGGCAGCCAGAACAACTCTTGCTTTCTTTCAAGGTCTCTGGGAACTACTTGCATTGCCACCCAGACTTTGGGGCTGCGGGCTTTCCTGGCCACTCTAGCCTCAAAAGCACCTTTTTTTCACTTTACCCCAGCACCGGACCCCAATATGCCGAACGTCCTGGCCTGGCTCCCACAGCCAAGGTGGCAGCCAGAACAACTCTTGCTTTCTTTCAAGGTCTCTGGGAACTACTTGCATTGCCACACACACTTTGGGGCTGCGGGCTTTCCTGGCCACTCTAGCCTCAAAAGCACCTTTTTTTCATATTTCCCAGCACCGGCCTCCAATACGCCGAACGTCCTGGCCTGGCTCCCACAGCCAAGCTGGCAGCCAGAACAACTCTTGCTTTCTTTCAAGGTCTCTGGGAACTACTTGCATTGCCACCCAGACTTTGGGGCTGCGGGCTTTCCTGGCCACTCTAGCCTCAAAAGCACCTTTTTTTCACTTTACCCCAGCACCGGCCTCCAATATGCCGAATGTCCTGGCCTGGCTCCCACAGCCAAGGTGGCAGCCAGAACAACTCTTGCTTTCTTTCAAGGTCTCTGGGAACTACTTGCATTGCCACCCAGACTTTGGGGCTGCGGGCTTTCCTGGCCACTCTAGCCTCAAAAGCACCTTTTTTTCACTTTACCCCAGCACCGGACCCAAATATGCCGAACGTCCTGGCCTGGCTCCCACAGCCAAGGTGGCAGCCAGAACAACTTTTGCTTTCTTTCAAGGTCTCTGGGAACTACTTGCATTGCCACCCAGACTTTGGGGCTGCGGGCTTTCCTGGCCACTCTAGCCTCAAAAGAACCTTTTTTTCACTTTACCCCAGCACCGGCCTCCAATATGCCGAACGTCCTGGCCTGGCTCCTATAGCCAAGGTGGCAGCCAGAACAACTCTTGCTTTCTTTCAAGGTCTCTGGGAACTACTTGCATTGCCACCCAGACTTTGGGGCTGCGGGCTTTCCTGGCCACTCTAGCCTCAAAAGCACCTTTTTTTCACTTTACCCCAGCACCGGCCTCCAATATGCCGAACGTCCTGGCCTGGCTCCCACAGCCAAGGTGGCAGCCAGAACAACTCTTGCTTTCTTTCAAGGTCTCTGGGAACTACTTGCATTGCCACCCAGACTTTGGGGCTGCGGGCTTTCCTGACCACTCTAGCCTCAAAAGAACCTGTTTTTCACTTTTCCCTAGCACCGTCCTCCAATATGCCGAACGTCCTGTCCTAGCTCCTATAGCCAAGGTGGCAGCCAGAACAACTCTTGCTTTCTTTCAAGGTCTCTGGGAACTACTTGCATTGCCACCCAGACTTTGGGGCTGAGGGCTTTCCTGGCCACTCTAGCCTCAAAAGCACCTTTTTTTCACTTTACCCCAGCACCGGCCTCCAATATGCCGAACGTCCTGGCCTGGCTCCCACAGCCAAGGTGGCAGCCAGAACAACTCTTGCTTTCTTTCAAGGTCTCTGGGAACTACTTGCATTGCCACCCAGACTTTGGGGCTGCGGGCTTTCCTGGCCACTCTAGCCTCAAAAGAACCTGTTTTTCACTTTTCCCTAGCACCGTCCTCCAATATGCCGAACGTCCTGGCCTAGCTCCTATAGCCAAAGTGGCAGCCAGAACAACTCTTGCTTTCTTTCAAGGTCTCTGGGAACTACTTGCATTGCCACCCAGACTTTGGGGCTGCGGGCTTTCCTGGCCACTCTAGCCTCAAAAGCACCTGTTTTTCACTTTTCCCCAGCACCGTCCTCCAATATGCTGAACGTCCTGGCCTGGCTCCCACAGCCAAGGTGGCAGCCAGAACAACTCTTACTTTCTTTCAACGTCTCTGGGAACTACTTGCATTGCCACCCAGACTTTGGGGCTGCGGGCTTTCCTGACCACTCTAGCCTCAAAAGAACCTGTTTTTCACTTTTCCCTAGCACCGTCCTCCAATATGCCGAACGTCCTGTCCTAGCTCCTATAGCCAAGGTGGCAGCCAGAACAACTCTTGCTTTCTTTCAAGGTCTCTGGGAACTACTTGCATTGCCACCCAGACTTTGGGGCTGCGGGCTTTCCTGGCCACTCTAGCCTCACAAGCATCTTTTTTTCAATTTACACCACACCGGCCTCCAATATGCCGAACGTCCTGGCCTGGCTCCCACACCCAAGGTGGCAGCCAGAACAACTCTTGCTTTCTTTCAAGGTCTCTGGGAACTACTTGCATTGCCACCCAGACTTTGGGGCTGCGGGCTTTCCTGGCCACTCTAGCCTCAAAAGCACCTGTTTTTCATATTTCCCAGCACCGGCCTCCAATATGCCGAACGTCCTGGCCTGGCTCCCACAGCCAAGCTGGCAGCCAGAACAACTCTTGCTTTCTTTCAAGGTCTCTGGGAACTACTTGAATTGCCACCCAGACTTTGGGGCTGCGGGCTTTCCTGGCCACTCTAGCCTCAAAAGCACCTTTTTTTCATATTTCCCAGCACCGGCCTCCAATACGCCGAACGTCCTGGCCTGGCTCCCACAGCCAAGGTGGCAGCCAGAACAACTCTTGCTTTCTTTCAAGGTCTCTGGGAACTACTTGCATTGCCACCCAGACTTTGGGGCTGCGGGCTTTCCTGGCCACTCTATCCTCACAAGCATCTTTTTTTCACTTTACCCCAGCACCGGCCTCCAATACGCCGAACGTCCTGGCCTGGCTCCCACAGCCAAGGTGGCAGCCAGAACAACTCTTGCTTTCTTTCAAGGTCTCTGGGAACTACTTGCATTGCCACCCAGACTTTGGGGCTGCGGGCTTTCCTGGCCACTCTAGCCTCAAAAGCACCTTTTTTTCACTTTACCCCAGCACCGGACCCCAATATGCCGAACGTCCTGGCCTGGCTCCCACAGCCAAGGTGGCAGCCAGAACAACTCTTGCTTTCTTTCAAGGTCTCTGGGAACTACTTGCATTGCCACCCAGACTTTGGGGCTGCGGGCTTTCCTGGCCACTCTAGCCTCAAAAGCATCTTTTTTTCACTTTTCCCTAGCACCGTCCTCCAATATGCTGAACGTCCTGTCCTAGCTCCTATAGCCAAGGTGGCAGCCAGAACAACTCTTGCTTTCTTTCAAGGTCTCTGGGAACTACTTGCATTGCCACCCAGACTTTGGGGCTGCGGGCTTTCCTGGCCACTCTAGCCTCAAAAGAACCTGTTTTTCACTTTTCCCTAGCACCGTCCTCCAATATGCTGAACGTCCTGTCCTAGCTCCTATAGCCAAGGTGGCAGCCAGAACAACTCTTGCTTTCTTTCAAGGTCTCTGGGAACTACTTGCATTGCCACCCAGACTTTGGGGCTGCGGGCTTTCCTGGCCACTCTAGCCTCAAAAGCACCTGTTTTTCATATTTCCCAGCACCGGCCTCCAATACGCCGAACGTCCTGGCCTGGCTCCCACACCCAAGGTGGCAGCCAGAACAACGCTTGCTTTCTTTCAAGGTCTCTGGGAACTACTTGCATTGCCACACAGACTTTGGGGCTGCGGGCTTTCCTGGCCACTCTATCCTCACAAGCACCTTTTTTTCACTTTACCCCAGCACCGGCCTCCAATACGCCGAACGTCCGGAGCTCACTCCCACAGCCAAGGTGGCAGCCAGAACAACTCTTGCTTTCTTTCAAGGTCTCTGGGAACTACTTGCATTGCCACCCAGACTTTGGGGCTGCGGGCTTTCCTGGCCACTCTAGCCTCAAAAGCACCTTTTTTTCACTTTACCCCAGCACCGGACCCCAATATGCCGAACGTCCTGGCCTGGCTCCCACACCCAAGGTGGCAGCCAGAACAACTCTTGCTTTCTTTCAAGGTCTCTGGGAACTACTTGCATTGCCACCCAGACTTTGGGGCTGCGGGCTTTCCTGGCCACTCTAGCCTCAAAAGCACCTTTTTTTCACTTTACCCCAGCACCGGCCTCCAATATGCCGAACGTCCTGGCCTGGCTCCCACAGCCAAGGTGGCAGCCAGAACAACTCTTGCTTTCTTTCAAGGTCTCTGGGAACTACTTGCATTGCCACCCAGACTTTGGGGCTGCGGGCTTTCCTGGCCACTCTAGCCTCAAAAGAACCTGTTTTTCACTTTTCCCTAGCACCGTCCTCCAATATGCTGAACGTCCTGTCCTAGCTCCTATAGCCAAGGTGGCAGCCAGAACAACTCTTGCTTTCTTTCAAGGTCTCTGGGAAGTACTTGCATTGCCACCCAGACTTTGGGGCTGCGGGCTTTCCTGGCCACTCTATCTTCACAAGCATCTTTTTTTCACTTTACCCCAGCACCGGCCTCCAATACGCCGAACGTCCTGGCCTGGCTCCCACAGCCAAGGTGGCAGCCAGAACAACTCTTGCTTTCTTTCAAGGTCTCTGGGAACTACTTGCATTGCCACCCAGACTTTGGGGCTGCGCGCTTTCCTGGCCACTCTAGCCTCAAAAGAACCTCTTTTTCACTTTTCCCTAGCACCGTCCTCCAATATGCTGAACGTCCTGTCCTAGCTCCTATAGCCAAGGTGGCAGCCAGAACAACTCTTGCTTTCTTTCAAGGTCTCTGGGAACTACTTGCATTGCCACCCAGACTTTGGGGCTGCGGGCTTTCCTGGCCACTCTAGCCTCAAAAGCACCTGTTTTTCATATTTCCCAGCACCGGCCTCCAATACGCCGAACGTCCTGGCCTGGCTCCCACAGCCAAGGTGGCAGCCAGAACAACTCTTGCTTTCTTTCAAGGTCTCTGGGAACTACTTGCATTGCCACCCAGACTTTGGGGCTGCGGGCTTTCCTGGCCACTCTAGCCTCAAAAGCATCTTTTTTTCACTTTTCCCCAGCACCGGCCCCCAATATGCCGAACGTCCTGGCCTGGCTCCCACAGCCAAGGTGGCAGCCAGAACAACTCTTGCTTTCTTTCAAGGTCTCTGGGAACTACTTGCATTGCCACCCAGACTTTGGGGCTGCGGGCTTTCCTGGCCACTCTAGCCTCAAAAGAACCTGTTTTTCACTTTTCCCTAGCACCGTCCTCCAATATGCCGAACGTCCTGTCCTAGCTCCTATAGCCAAGGTGGCAGCCAGAACAACTCTTGCTTTCTTTCAAGGTCTCTGGGAACTACTTGCATTGCCACCCAGACTTTGGGGCTGCGGGCTTTCCTGGCCACTCTAGCCTCAAAAGCACCTGTTTTTCACTTTTCGCCAGCACCGTCCTCCAATATGCTGAACGTCCTGGCCTGGCTCCCACAGCCAAGGTGGCAGCCAGAACAACTCTTGCTTTCTTTCAAGGTCTCTGGGAACTACTTGCATTGCCACCCAGACTTTGGGGCTGCGGGCTTTCCTGGCCACTCTAGCCTCAAAAGCACCTGTTTTTCATATTTCCCAGCACCGGCCTCCAATACGCCGAACGTCCTGGCCTGGCTCCCACAGCCAAGGTGGCAGCCAGAACAACTCTTGCTTTCTTTCAAGGTCTCTGGGAACTACTTGCATTGCCACCCAGACTTTGGGGCTGCGGGCTTTCCTGGCCACTCTAGCCTCAAAAGCACCTTTTTTTCACTTTACCCCAGCACCGGCCTCCAATACGCCGAACGTCCAGAGCTCACTCCCACAGCCAAGGTGGCAGCCAGAACAACTCTTGCTTTCTTTCAAGGTCTCTGGGAACTACTTGCATTGCCACCCAGACTTTGGGGCTGCGGGCTTTCCTGGCCACTCTAGCCTCAAAAGCACCTTTTTTTCACTTTACCCCAGCACCGGACCCAAATATGCCGAACGTCCTGGCCTGGCTCCCACAGCCAAGCTGGCAGCCAGAACAACTTTTGCTTTCTTTCAAGGTCTCTGGGAACTACTTGCATTGCCACCCAGACTTTGGGGCTGCGGGCTTTCCTGGCCACTCTAGCCTCAAAAGAACCTTTTTTTCACTTTACCCCAGCACCGGCCTCCAATACGCCGAACGTCCTGGCCTGGCTCCTATAGCCAAGGTGGCAGCCAGAACAACTCTTGCTTTCTTTCAAGGTCTCTGGGAACTACTTGCATTGCCACCCAGACTTTGGGGCTGCGGGCTTTCCTGGCCACTCTAGCCTCAAAAGCACCTTTTTTTCATATTTCCCAGCACCGGCCTCCAATAAGCCGAACGTCCTGGCCTGGCTCACACAGCCAAGGTGGCAGCCAGAACAACTCTTGCTTTCTTTCAAGGTCTCTGGGAACTACTTGCATTGCCACCCAGACTTTGGGGCTGCGGGCTTTCCTGGCCACTCTAGCCTCAAAAGCACCTTTTTTTCACTTTTCCCCAGCACCGGCCTCCAATATGCCGAACGTCCTGGCCTGGCTCCCACAGCCAAGGTGGCAGCCAGAACAACTCTTGCTTTCTTTCAAGGTCTCTGGGAACTACTTGCATTGCCACCCAGACTTTGGGGCTGCGGGCTTTCCTGACCACTCTAGCCTCAAAAGAACCTGTTTTTCACTTTTCCCTAGCACCGTCCTCCAATATGCCGAACGTCCTGTCCTAGCTCCTATAGCCAAGGTGGCAGCCAGAACAACTCTTGCTTTCTTTCAAGGTCTCTGGGAACTACTTGCATTGCCACCCAGACTTTGGGGCTGAGGGCTTTCCTGGCCACTCTAGCCTCAAAAGCACCTTTTTTTCACTTTACCCCAGCACCGGCCTCCAATATGCCGAACGTCCTGGCCTGGCTCCCACAGCCAAGGTGGCAGCCAGAACAACTCTTGCTTTCTTTCAAGGTCTCTGGGAACTACTTGCATTGCCACCCAGACTTTGGGGCTGCGGGCTTTCCTGGCCACTCTAGCCTCAAAAGAACCTGTTTTTCACTTTTCCCTAGCACCGTCCTCCAATATGCCGAACGTCCTGGCCTAGCTCCTATAGCCAAAGTGGCAGCCAGAACAACTCTTGCTTTCTTTCAAGGTCTCTGGGAACTACTTGCATTGCCACCCAGACTTTGGGGCTGCGGGCTTTCCTGGCCACTCTAGCCTCAAAAGCACCTGTTTTTCACTTTTCCCCAGCACCGTCCTCCAATATGCTGAACGTCCTGGCCTGGCTCCCACAGCCAAGGTGGCAGCCAGAACAACTCTTACTTTCTTTCAACGTCTCTGGGAACTACTTGCATTGCCACCCAGACTTTGGGGCTGCGGGCTTTCCTGACCACTCTAGCCTCAAAAGAACCTGTTTTTCACTTTTCCCTAGCACCGTCCTCCAATATGCCGAACGTCCTGTCCTAGCTCCTATAGCCAAGGTGGCAGCCAGAACAACTCTTGCTTTCTTTCAAGGTCTCTGGGAACTACTTGCATTGCCACCCAGACTTTGGGGCTGCGGGCTTTCCTGGCCACTCTAGCCTCACAAGCATCTTTTTTTCAATTTACACCACACCGGCCTCCAATATGCCGAACGTCCTGGCCTGGCTCCCACACCCAAGGTGGCAGCCAGAACAACTCTTGCTTTCTTTCAAGGTCTCTGGGAACTACTTGCATTGCCACCCAGACTTTGGGGCTGCGGGCTTTCCTGGCCACTCTAGCCTCAAAAGCACCTGTTTTTCATATTTCCCAGCACCGGCCTCCAATATGCCGAACGTCCTGGCCTGGCTCCCACAGCCAAGCTGGCAGCCAGAACAACTCTTGCTTTCTTTCAAGGTCTCTGGGAACTACTTGAATTGCCACCCAGACTTTGGGGCTGCGGGCTTTCCTGGCCACTCTAGCCTCAAAAGCACCTTTTTTTCATATTTCCCAGCACCGGCCTCCAATACGCCGAACGTCCTGGCCTGGCTCCCACAGCCAAGGTGGCAGCCAGAACAACTCTTGCTTTCTTTCAAGGTCTCTGGGAACTACTTGCATTGCCACCCAGACTTTGGGGCTGCGGGCTTTCCTGGCCACTCTATCCTCACAAGCATCTTTTTTTCACTTTACCCCAGCACCGGCCTCCAATACGCCGAACGTCCTGGCCTGGCTCCCACAGCCAAGGTGGCAGCCAGAACAACTCTTGCTTTCTTTCAAGGTCTCTGGGAACTACTTGCATTGCCACCCAGACTTTGGGGCTGCGGGCTTTCCTGGCCACTCTAGCCTCAAAAGCACCTTTTTTTCACTTTACCCCAGCACCGGACCCCAATATGCCAAACGTCCTGGCCTGGCTCCCACAGCCAAGGTGGCAGCCAGAACAACTCTTGCTTTCTTTCAAGGTCTCTGGGAACTACTTGCATTGCCACCCAGACTTTGGGGCTGCGGGCTTTCCTGGCCACTCTAGCCTCAAAAGCATCTTTTTTTCACTTTTCCCTAGCACCGTCCTCCAATATGCTGAACGTCCTGTCCTAGCTCCTATAGCCAAGGTGGCAGCCAGAACAACTCTTGCTTTCTTTCAAGGTCTCTGGGAACTACTTGCATTGCCACCCAGACTTTGGGGCTGCGGGCTTTCCTGGCCACTCTAGCCTCAAAAGAACCTGTTTTTCACTTTTCCCTAGCACCGTCCTCCAATATGCTGAACGTCCTGTCCTAGCTCCTATAGCCAAGGTGGCAGCCAGAACAACTCTTGCTTTCTTTCAAGGTCTCTGGGAACTACTTGCATTGCCACCCAGACTTTGGGGCTGCGGGCTTTCCTGGCCACTCTAGCCTCAAAAGAACCTGTTTTTCATATTTCCCAGCACCGGCCTCCAATACGCCGAACGTCCTGGCCTGGCTCCCACACCCAAGGTGGCAGCCAGAACAACGCTTGCTTTCTTTCAAGGTCTCTGGGAACTACTTGCATTGCCACCCAGACTTTGGGGCTGCGGGCTTTCCTGGCCACTCTATCCTCACAAGCACCTTTTTTTCACTTTACCCCAGCACCGGCCTCCAATACGCCGAACGTCCGGAGCTCACTCCCACAGCCAAGGTGGCAGCCAGAACAACTCTTGCTTTCTTTCAAGGTCTCTGGGAACTACTTGCATTGCCACCCAGACTTTGGGGCTGCGGGCTTTCCTGGCCACTCTAGCCTCAAAAGCACCTTTTTTTCACTTTACCCCAGCACCGGACCCCAATATGCCGAACGTCCTGGCCTGGCTCCCACACCCAAGGTGGCAGCCAGAACAACTCTTGCTTTCTTTCAAGGTCTCTGGGAACTACTTGCATTGCCACCCAGACTTTGGGGCTGCGGGCTTTCCTGGCCACTCTAGCCTCAAAAGCACCTTTTTTTCACTTTACCCCAGCACCGGCCTCCAATATGCCGAACGTCCTGGCCTGGCTCCCACAGCCAAGGTGGCAGCCAGAACAACTCTTGCTTTCTTTCAAGGTCTCTGGGAACTACTTGCATTGCCACCCAGACTTTGGGGCTGCGGGCTTTCCTGGCCACTCTAGCCTCAAAAGAACCTGTTTTTCACTTTTCCCTAGCACCGTCCTCCAATATGCTGAACGTCCTGTCCTAGCTCCTATAGCCAAGGTGGCAGCCAGAACAACTCTTGCTTTCTTTCAAGGTCTCTGGGAAGTACTTGCATTGCCACCCAGACTTTGGGGCTGCGGGCTTTCCTGGCCACTCTATCCTCACAAGCATCTTTTTTTCACTTTACCCCAGCACCGGCCCCCAATACGCCGAACGTCCTGGCCTGGCTCCCACAGCCAAGGTGGCAGCCAGAACAACTCTTGCTTTCTTTCAAGGTCTCTGGGAACTACTTGCATTGCCACCCAGACTTTGGGGCTGCGCGCTTTCCTGGCCACTCTAGCCTCAAAAGAACCTCTTTTTCACTTTTCCCTAGCACCGTCCTCCAATATGCTGAACGTCCTGTCCTAGCTCCTATAGCCAAGGTGGCAGCCAGAACAACTCTTGCTTTCTTTCAAGGTCTCTGGGAACTACTTGCATTGCCACCCAGACTTTGGGGCTGCGGGCTTTCCTGGCCACTCTAGCCTCAAAAGCACCTGTTTTTCATATTTCCCAGCACCGGCCTCCAATACGCCGAACGTCCTGGCCTGGCTCCCACAGCCAAGGTGGCAGCCAGAACAACTCTTGCTTTCTTTCAAGGTCTCTGGGAACTACTTGCATTGCCACCCAGACTTTGGGGCTGCGGGCTTTCCTGGCCACTCTAGCCTCAAAAGCATCTTTTTTTCACTTTTCCCCAGCACCGGCCCCCAATATGCCGAACGTCCTGGCCTGGCTCCCACACCCAAGGTGGCAGCCAGAACAACTCTTGCTTTCTTTCAAGGTCTCTGGGAACTACTTGCATTGCCACCCAGACTTTGGGGCTGCGGGCTTTCCTGGCCACTCTAGCCTCAAAAGAACCTGTTTTTCACTTTTCCCTAGCACCGTCCTCCAATATGCCGAACGTCCTGTCCTAGCTCCTATAGCCAAGGTGGCAGCCAGAACAACTCTTGCTTTCTTTCAAGGTCTCTGGGAACTACTTGCATTGCCACCCAGACTTTGGGGCTGCGGGCTTTCCTGGCCACTCTAGCCTCAAAAGCACCTTTTTTTCACTTTTCGCCAGCACCGTCCTCCAATATGCTGAACGTCCTGGCCTGGCTCCCACAGCCAAGGTGGCAGCCAGAACAACTCTTGCTTTCTTTCAAGGTCTCTGGGAACTACTTGCATTGCCACCCAGACTTTGGGGCTGCGGGCTTTCCTGGCCACTCTAGCCTCAAAAGCACCTTTTTTTCACTTTACCCCAGCACCGGACCCCAATATGCCGAACGTCCTGGCCTGGCTCCCACAGCCAAGGTGGCAGCCAGAACAACTCTTGCTTTCTTTCAAGGTCTCTGGGAACTACTTGCATTGCCACCCAGACTTTGGGGCTGCGGGCTTTCCTGACCACTCTAGCCTCAAAAGAACCTTTTTTTCACTTTTCCCTAGCACCGGCCTCCAATATGCCGAACGTCCTGTCCTAGCTCCTATAGCCAAGGTGGCAGCCAGAACAACTCTTGCTTTCTTTCAAGGTCTCTGGGAACTACTTGCATTGCCACACAGACTTTGGGGCTGCGGGCTTTCCTGGCCACTCTAGCCTCACAAGCATCTTTTTTTCACTTTACCCCACACCGGCCTCCAATATGCCGAACGTCCTGGCCTGGCTCCCACAGCCAAGCTGGCAGCCAGAACAACTCTTGCTTTCTTTCAAGGTCTCTGGGAACTACTTGCATTGCCACCCAGACTTTGGGGCTGCGGGCTTTCCTGGCCACTCTAGCCTCAAAAGCACCTTTTTTTCATATTTCCCAGCACCGGCCTCCAATACGCCGAACGTCCTGGCCTGGCTCCCACAGCCAAGGTGGCAGCCAGAACAACTCTTGCTTTCTTTCAAGGTCTCTGGGAACTACTTGCATTGCCACCCAGACTTTGGGGCTGCGGGCTTTCCTGGCCACTCTAGCCTCAAAAGCACCTGTTTTTCATATTTCCCAGCACCGGCCTCCAATACGCCGAACGTCCTGGCCTGGCTCCCACACCCAAGGTGGCAGCCAGAACAACTCTTGCTTTCTTTCAAGGTCTCTGGGAACTACTTGCATTGCCACCCAGACTTTGGGGCTGCGGGCTTTCCTGGCCACTCTAGCCTCACAAGCACCTTTTTTTCACTTTACCCCAGCACCGGCCTCCGATACGCCGAACGTCCGGAGCTCACTCCCACAGCCAAGCTGGCAGCCAGAACAACTCTTGCTTTCTTTCAAGGTCTCTGGGAACTACTTGCATTGCCACCCAGACTTTGGGGCTGCGGGCTTTCCTGGCCACTCTAGCCTCAAAAGCACCTTTTTTTCACTTTACCCCACACCGGCCTCCAATATGCCGAACGTCCTGGCCTGGCTCCCACAGCCAAGGTGGCAGCCAGAACAACTCTTGCTTTCTTTCAAGGTCTCTGGGAACTACTTGCATTGCCACCCAGACTTTGGGGCTGCGGGCTTTCCTGGCCACTCTAGCCTCAAAAGAACCTTTTTTTCACTTTTCCCTAGCACCGTCCTCCAATATGCCGAACGTCCTGTCCTAGCTCCTATAGCCAAGGTGGCAGCCAGAACAACTCTTGCTTTCTTTCAAGGTCTCTGGGAACTACTTGCATTGCCACCCAGACTTTGGGGCTGCGGGCTTTCCTGGCCACTCTAGCCTCAAAAGAACCTGTTTTTCACTTTTCCCTAGCACCGTCCTCCAATATGCCGAACGTCCTGTCCTAGCTCCTATAGACAAGGTGGCAGCCAGAACAACTCTTGCTTTCTTTCAAGGTCTCTGGGAACTACTTGCATTGCCACCCAGACTTTGGGGCTGCGGGCTTTCCTGGCCACTCTAGCCTCAAAAGCACCTGTTTTTCATATTTCCCAGCACCGGCCTCCAATACGCCGAACGTCCTGGCCTGGCTCCCACAGCCAAGGTGGCAGCCAGAACAACTCTTGCTTTCTTTCAAGGTCTCTGGGAACTACTTGCATTGCCACCCAGACTTTGGGGCTGCGGGCTTTCCTGGCCACTCTAGCCTCAAAAGCATCTTTTTTTCACTTTTCCCCAGCACCGGCCCCCAATATGCCGAACGTCCTGGCCTGGCTCCCACACCCAAGGTGGCAGCCAGAACAACTCTTGCTTTCTTTCAAGGTCTCTGGGAACTACTTGCATTGCCACCCAGACTTTGGGGCTGCGGGCTTTCCTGGCCACTCTAGCCTCAAAAGAACCTGTTTTTCACTTTTCCCTAGCACCGTCCTCCAATATGCCGAACGTCCTGTCCTAGCTCCTATAGCCAAGGTGGCAGCCAGAACAACTCTTGCTTTCTTTCAAGGTCTCTGGGAACTACTTGCATTGCCACCCAGACTTTGGGGCTGCGGGCTTTCCTGGCCACTCTAGCCTCAAAAGCACCTTTTTTTCACTTTTCGCCAGCACCGTCCTCCAATATGCTGAACGTCCTGGCCTGGCTCCCACAGCCAAGGTGGCAGCCAGAACAACTCTTGCTTTCTTTCAAGGTCTCTGGGAACTACTTGCATTGCCACCCAGACTTTGGGGCTGCGGGCTTTCCTGGCCACTCTAGCCTCAAAAGCACCTTTTTTTCACTTTACCCCAGCACCGGACCCCAATATGCCGAACGTCCTGGCCTGGCTCCCACAGCCAAGGTGGCAGCCAGAACAACTCTTGCTTTCTTTCAAGGTCTCTGGGAACTACTTGCATTGCCACCCAGACTTTGGGGCTGCGGGCTTTCCTGACCACTCTAGCCTCAAAAGAACCTTTTTTTCACTTTTCCCTAGCACCGGCCTCCAATATGCCGAACGTCCTGGCCTGGCTCCCACAGCCAAGCTGGCAGCCAGAACAACTCTTGCTTTCTTTCAAGGTCTCTGGGAACTACTTGCATTGCCACCCAGACTTTGGGGCTGCGGGCTTTCCTGGCCACTCTAGCCTCAAAAGCACCTTTTTTTCATATTTCCCAGCACCGGCCTCCAATACGCCGAACGTCCTGGCCTGGCTCCCACAGCCAAGGTGGCAGCCAGAACAACTCTTGCTTTCTTTCAAGGTCTCTGGGAACTACTTGCATTGCCACCCAGACTTTGGGGCTGCGGGCTTTCCTGGCCACTCTAGCCTCAAAAGCACCTGTTTTTCATATTTCCCAGCACCGGCCTCCAATACGCCGAACGTCCTGGCCTGGCTCCCACACCCAAGGTGGCAGCCAGAACAACTCTTGCTTTCTTTCAAGGTCTCTGGGAACTACTTGCATTGCCACCCAGACTTTGGGGCTGCGGGCTTTCCTGGCCACTCTAGCCTCACAAGCACCTTTTTTTCACTTTACCCCAGCACCGGCCTCCGATACGCCGAACGTCCGGAGCTCACTCCCACAGCCAAGCTGGCAGCCAGAACAACTCTTGCTTTCTTTCAAGGTCTCTGGGAACTACTTGCATTGCCACCCAGACTTTGGGGCTGCGGGCTTTCCTGGCCACTCTAGCCTCAAAAGCACCTTTTTTTCACTTTACCCCACACCGGCCTCCAATATGCCGAACGTCCTGGCCTGGCTCCCACAGCCAAGGTGGCAGCCAGAACAACTCTTGCTTTCTTTCAAGGTCTCTGGGAACTACTTGCATTGCCACCCAGACTTTGGGGCTGCGGGCTTTCCTGGCCACTCTAGCCTCAAAAGAACCTTTTTTTCACTTTTCCCTAGCACCGTCCTCCAATATGCCGAACGTCCTGTCCTAGCTCCTATAGCCAAGGTGGCAGCCAGAACAACTCTTGCTTTCTTTCAAGGTCTCTGGGAACTACTTGCATTGCCACCCAGACTTTGGGGCTGCGGGCTTTCCTGGCCACTCTAGCCTCAAAAGAACCTGTTTTTCACTTTTCCCTAGCACCGTCCTCCAATATGCCGAACGTCCTGTCCTAGCTCCTATAGACAAGGTGGCAGCCAGAACAACTCTTGCTTTCTTTCAAGGTCTCTGGGAACTACTTGCATTGCCACCCAGACTTTGGGGCTGCGGGCTTTCCTGGCCACTCTAGCCTCAAAAGCACCTTTTTTTCACTTTTCCCCAGCACCGTCCTCCAATATGCTGAACGTCCTGGCCTGGCTCCCACAGCCAAGGTGGCAGCCAGAACAACTCTTGCTTTCTTTCAAGGTCTCTGGGAACTACTTGCATTGCCACCCAGACTTTGGGGCTGCGGGCTTTCCTGGCCACTCTAGCCTCAAAAGCACCTTTTTTTCACTTTACCCCAGCACCGGACCCCAATATGCCGAACGTCCTGGCCTGGCTCCCACAGCCAAGGTGGCAGCCAGAACAACTCTTGCTTTCTTTCAAGGTCTCTGGGAACTACTTGCATTGCCACCCAGACTTTGGGGCTGCGGGCTTTCCTGGCCACTCTAGCCTCAAAAGAACCTGTTTTTCACTTTTCCCTAGCACCATCCTCCAATATGCCGAACGTCCTGTCCTAGCTCCTATAGCCAAGGTGGCAGCCAGAACAACTCTTGCTTTCTTTCAAGGTCTCTGGGAACTACTTGCATTGCCACCCAGACTTTGGGGCTGCGGGCTTTCCTGGCCACTCTAGCCTCAAAAGCATCTTTTTTTCACTTTACCCCACACCGGCCTCCAATATGCCGAACGTCCTGGCCTGGCTCACACAGCCAAGGTGGCAGCCAGAACAACTCTTGCTTTCTTTCAAGGTCTCTGGGAACTACTTGCATTGCCACCCAGACTTTGGGGCTGCGGGCTTTCCTGGCCACTCTAGCCTCAAAAGCACCTGTTTTTCATATTTCCCAGCACCGGCCTCCAATACGCCGAACGTCCTGGCCTGGCTCCCACACCCAAGGTGGCAGCCAGAACAACTCTTGCTTTCTTTCAAGGTCTCTGGGAACTACTTGCATTGCCACCCAGACTTTGGGGCTGCGGGCTTTCCTGGCCACTCTAGCCTCAAAAGCACCTTTTTTTCATATTTCCCAGCACTGGCCTCCAATACGCCGAACGTCCTGGCCTGGCTCCCACAGCCAAGGTGGCAGCCAGAACAACTCTTGCTTTCTTTCAAGGTCTCTGGGAACTACTTGCATTGCCACCCAGACTTTGGGGCTGCGGGCTTTCCTGGCCACTCTATCCTCACAAGCATCTTTTTTTCACTTTACCCCAGCACCGGCCTCCAATACGCCGAACGTCCTGGCCTGGCTCCCACAGCCAAGGTGGCAGCCAGAACAACTCTTGCTTTCTTTCAAGGTCTCTGGGAACTACTTGCATTGCCACCCAGACTTTGGGGCTGCGGGCTTTCCTGGCCACTCTAGCCTCAAAAGCACCTGTTTTTCACTTTACCCCAGCACCGGACCCCAATATGCCGAACGTCCTGGCCTGGCTCCCACAGCCAAGGTGGCAGCCAGAACAACTCTTGCTTTCTTTCAAGGTCTCTGGGAACTACTTGCATTGCCACCCAGACTTTGGGGCTGCGGGCTTTCCTGGCCACTCTAGCCTCAAAAGAACCTGTTTTTCACTTTTCCCTAGCACCGTCCTCCAATATGCTGAACGTCCTGTCCTAGCTCCTATAGCCAAGGTGGCAGCCAGAACAACCCTTGCTTTCTTTCAAGGTCTCTGGGAACTACTTGCATTGCCACCCAGACTTTGGGGCTGCGGGCTTTCCTGGCCACTCTAGCCTCAAAAGCACCTGTTTTTCATATTTCCCAGCACCGGCCTCCAATACGCCGAACGTCCTGGCCTGGCTCCCACAGCCAAGGTGGCAGCCAGAACAACTCTTGCTTTCTTTCAAGGTCTCTGGGAACTACTTGCATTGCCACCCAGACTTTGGGGCTGCGGGCTTTCCTGGCCACTCTAGCCTCAAAAGCATCTTTTTTTCACTTTTCCCCAGCACCGGCCCCCAATATGCCGAACGTCCTGGCCTGGCTCCCACAGCCAAGGTGGCAGCCAGAACAACTCTTGCTTTCTTTCAAGGTCTCTGGGAACTACTTGCATTGCCACCCAGACTTTGGGGCTGCGGGCTTTCCTGGCCACTCTAGCCTCAAAAGAACCTGTTTTTCACTTTTCCCTAGCACCGTCCTCCAATATGCCGAACGTCCTGTCCTAGCTCCTATAGCCAAGGTGGCAGCCAGAACAACTCTTGCTTTCTTTCAAGGTCTCTGGGAACTACTTGCATTGCCACCCAGACTTTGGGGCTGCGGGCTTTCCTGGCCACTCTAGCCTCACAAGCATCTTTTTTTCACTTTACCCCAGCACCGTCCTCCAATATGCCGAACGTCCTGGCCTGGCTCACACAGCCAAGGTGGCAGCCAGAACAACTCTTGCTTTCTTTCAAGGTCTCTGGGAACTACTTGCATTGCCACCCAGACTTTGGGGCTGCGGGCTTTCCTGGCCACTCTAGCCTCAAAAGCACCTTTTTTTCACTTTACCCCAGCACCGGACCCCAATATGCCGAACGTCCTGGCCTGGCTCCCACAGCCAAGGTGGCAGCCAGAACAACTCTTGCTTTCTTTCAAGGTCTCTGGGAACTACTTGCATTGCCACCCAGACTTTGGGGCTGCGGGCTTTCCTGACCACTCTAGCCTCAAAAGAACCTGTTTTTCACTTTTCCCTAGCACCGTCCTCCAATATGCCGAACGTCCTGTCCTAGCTCCTATAGCCAAGGTGGCAGCCAGAACAACTCTTGCTTTCTTTCAAGGTCTCTGGGAACTACTTGCATTGCCACCCAGACTTTGGGGCTGCGGGCTTTCCTGGCCACTCTAGCCTCAAAAGCATCTTTTTTTCACTTTACCCCACACCGGCCTCCAATATGCCGAACGTCCTGGCCTGGCTCCCACAGCCAAGGTGGCAGCCAGAACAACTCTTGCTTTCTTTCAAGGTCTCTGGGAACTACTTGCATTGCCACCCAGACTTTGGGGCTGCGGGCTTTCCTGGCCACTCTAGCCTCAAAAGAACCTGTTTTTCACTTTTCCCTAGCACCGTCCTCCAATATGCTGAACGTCCTGTCCTAGCTCCTATAGCCAAGGTGGCAGCCAGAACAACCCTTGCTTTCTTTCAAGGTCTCTGGGAACTACTTGCATTGCCACCCAGACTTTGGGGCTGCGGGCTTTCCTGGCCACTCTAGCCTCAAAAGCACCTTTTTTTCACTTTACCCCACACCGGCCTCCAATATGCCGAACGTCCTGGCCTGGCTCCCACAGCCAAGGTGGCAGCCAGAACAACTCTTGCTTTCTTTCAAGGTCTCTGGGAACTACTTGCATTGCCACCCAGACTTTGGGGCTGCGGGCTTTCCTGGCCACTCTAGCCTCAAAAGAACCTTTTTTTCACTTTTCCCTAGCACCGTCCTCCAATATGCCGAACGTCCTGTCCTAGCTCCTATAGCCAAGGTGGCAGCCAGAACAACTCTTGCTTTCTTTCAAGGTCTCTGGGAACTACTTGCATTGCCACCCAGACTTTGGGGCTGCGGGCTTTCCTGGCCACTCTAGCCTCAAAAGAACCTGTTTTTCACTTTTCCCTAGCACCGTCCTCCAATATGCCGAACGTCCTGTCCTAGCTCCTATAGACAAGGTGGCAGCCAGAACAACTCTTGCTTTCTTTCAAGGTCTCTGGGAACTACTTGCATTGCCACCCAGACTTTGGGGCTGCGGGCTTTCCTGGCCACTCTAGCCTCAAAAGCACCTTTTTTTCACTTTTCCCCAGCACCGTCCTCCAATATGCTGAACGTCCTGGCCTGGCTCCCACAGCCAAGGTGGCAGCCAGAACAACTCTTGCTTTCTTTCAAGGTCTCTGGGAACTACTTGCATTGCCACCCAGACTTTGGGGCTGCGGGCTTTCCTGGCCACTCTAGCCTCAAAAGCACCTTTTTTTCACTTTACCCCAGCACCGGACCCCAATATGCCGAACGTCCTGGCCTGGCTCCCACAGCCAAGGTGGCAGCCAGAACAACTCTTGCTTTCTTTCAAGGTCTCTGGGAACTACTTGCATTGCCACCCAGACTTTGGGGCTGCGGGCTTTCCTGGCCACTCTAGCCTCAAAAGAACCTGTTTTTCACTTTTCCCTAGCACCATCCTCCAATATGCCGAACGTCCTGTCCTAGCTCCTATAGCCAAGGTGGCAGCCAGAACAACTCTTGCTTTCTTTCAAGGTCTCTGGGAACTACTTGCATTGCCACCCAGACTTTGGGGCTGCGGGCTTTCCTGGCCACTCTAGCCTCAAAAGCATCTTTTTTTCACTTTACCCCACACCGGCCTCCAATATGCCGAACGTCCTGGCCTGGCTCACACAGCCAAGGTGGCAGCCAGAACAACTCTTGCTTTCTTTCAAGGTCTCTGGGAACTACTTGCATTGCCACCCAGACTTTGGGGCTGCGGGCTTTCCTGGCCACTCTAGCCTCAAAAGCACCTGTTTTTCATATTTCCCAGCACCGGCCTCCAATACGCCGAACGTCCTGGCCTGGCTCCCACACCCAAGGTGGCAGCCAGAACAACTCTTGCTTTCTTTCAAGGTCTCTGGGAACTACTTGCATTGCCACCCAGACTTTGGGGCTGCGGGCTTTCCTGGCCACTCTAGCCTCAAAAGCACCTTTTTTTTATATTTCCCAGCACTGGCCTCCAATACGCCGAACGTCCTGGCCTGGCTCCCACAGCCAAGGTGGCAGCCAGAACAACTCTTGCTTTCTTTCAAGGTCTCTGGGAACTACTTGCATTGCCACCCAGACTTTGGGGCTGCGGGCTTTCCTGGCCACTCTATCCTCACAAGCATCTTTTTTTCACTTTACCCCAGCACCGGCCTCCAATACGCCGAACGTCCTGGCCTGGCTCCCACAGCCAAGGTGGCAGCCAGAACAACTCTTGCTTTCTTTCAAGGTCTCTGGGAACTACTTGCATTGCCACCCAGACTTTGGGGCTGCGGGCTTTCCTGGCCACTCTAGCCTCAAAAGCACCTGTTTTTCACTTTACCCCAGCACCGGACCCCAATATGCCGAACGTCCTGGCCTGGCTCCCACAGCCAAGGTGGCAGCCAGAACAACTCTTGCTTTCTTTCAAGGTCTCTGGGAACTACTTGCATTGCCACCCAGACTTTGGGGCTGCGGGCTTTCCTGGCCACTCTAGCCTCAAAAGAACCTGTTTTTCACTTTTCCCTAGCACCGTCCTCCAATATGCTGAACGTCCTGTCCTAGCTCCTATAGCCAAGGTGGCAGCCAGAACAACCCTTGCTTTCTTTCAAGGTCTCTGGGAACTACTTGCATTGCCACCCAGACTTTGGGGCTGCGGGCTTTCCTGGCCACTCTAGCCTCAAAAGCACCTGTTTTTCATATTTCCCAGCACCGGCCTCCAATACGCCGAACGTCCTGGCCTGGCTCCCACAGCCAAGGTGGCAGCCAGAACAACTCTTGCTTTCTTTCAAGGTCTCTGGGAACTACTTGCATTGCCACCCAGACTTTGGGGCTGCGGGCTTTCCTGGCCACTCTAGCCTCAAAAGCATCTTTTTTTCACTTTTCCCCAGCACCGGCCCCCAATATGCCGAACGTCCTGGCCTGGCTCCCACAGCCAAGGTGGCAGCCAGAACAACTCTTGCTTTCTTTCAAGGTCTCTGGGAACTACTTGCATTGCCACCCAGACTTTGGGGCTGCGGGCTTTCCTGGCCACTCTAGCCTCAAAAGAACCTGTTTTTCACTTTTCCCTAGCACCGTCCTCCAATATGCCGAACGTCCTGTCCTAGCTCCTATAGCCAAGGTGGCAGCCAGAACAACTCTTGCTTTCTTTCAAGGTCTCTGGGAACTACTTGCATTGCCACCCAGACTTTGGGGCTGCGGGCTTTCCTGGCCACTCTAGCCTCACAAGCATCTTTTTTTCACTTTACCCCAGCACCGGCCTCCAATATGCCGAACGTCCTGGCCTGGCTCACACAGCCAAGGTGGCAGCCAGAACAACTCTTGCTTTCTTTCAAGGTCTCTGGGAACTACTTGCATTGCCACCCAGACTTTGGGGCTGCGGGCTTTCCTGGCCACTCTAGCCTCAAAAGCACCTTTTTTTCACTTTACCCCAGCACCGGACCCCAATATGCCGAACGTCCTGGCCTGGCTCCCACAGCCAAGGTGGCAGCCAGAACAACTCTTGCTTTCTTTCAAGGTCTCTGGGAACTACTTGCATTGCCACCCAGACTTTGGGGCTGCGGGCTTTCCTGACCACTCTAGCCTCAAAAGAACCTGTTTTTCACTTTTCCCTAGCACCGTCCTCCAATATGCCGAACGTCCTGTCCTAGCTCCTATAGCCAAGGTGGCAGCCAGAACAACTCTTGCTTTCTTTCAAGGTCTCTGGGAACTACTTGCATTGCCACCCAGACTTTGGGGCTGCGGGCTTTCCTGGCCACTCTAGCCTCAAAAGCATCTTTTTTTCACTTTACCCCACACCGGCCTCCAATATGCCGAACGTCCTGGCCTGGCTCCCACAGCCAAGGTGGCAGCCAGAACAACTCTTGCTTTCTTTCAAGGTCTCTGGGAACTACTTGCATTGCCACCCAGACTTTGGGGCTGCGGGCTTTCCTGGCCACTCTAGCCTCAAAAGAACCTGTTTTTCACTTTTCCCTAGCACCGTCCTCCAATATGCTGAACGTCCTGTCCTAGCTCCTATAGCCAAGGTGGCAGCCAGAACAACCCTTGCTTTCTTTCAAGGTCTCTGGGAACTACTTGCATTGCCACCCAGACTTTGGGGCTGCGGGCTTTCCTGGCCACTCTAGCCTCAAAAGCACCTGTTTTTCATATTTCCCAGCACCGGCCTCCAATACGCCGAACGTCCTGGCCTGGCTCCCACAGCCAAGGTGGCAGCCAGAACAACTCTTGCTTTCTTTCAAGGTCTCTGGGAACTACTTGCATTGCCACCCAGACTTTGGGGCTGCGGGCTTTCCTGGCCACTCTAGCCTCAAAAGCATCTTTTTTTCACTTTTCCCCAGCACCGGCCCCCAATATGCCGAACGTCCTGGCCTGGCTCCCACAGCCAAGGTGGCAGCCAGAACAACTCTTGCTTTCTTTCAAGGTCTCTGGGAACTACTTGCATTGCCACCCAGACTTTGGGGCTGCGGGCTTTCCTGGCCACTCTAGCCTCAAAAGAACCTGTTTTTCACTTTTCCCTAGCACCGTCCTCCAATATGCCGAACGTCCTGTCCTAGCTCCTATAGCCAAGGTGGCAGCCAGAACAACTCTTGCTTTCTTTCAAGGTCTCTGGGAACTACTTGCATTGCCACCCAGACTTTGGGGCTGCGGGCTTTCCTGGCCACTCTAGCCTCACAAGCATCTTTTTTTCACTTTACCCCAGCACCGGCCTCCAATATGCCGAACGTCCTGGCCTGGCTCACACAGCCAAGGTGGCAGCCAGAACAACTCTTGCTTTCTTTCAAGGTCTCTGGGAACTACTTGCATTGCCACCCAGACTTTGGGGCTGCGGGCTTTCCTGGCCACTCTAGCCTCAAAAGCACCTTTTTTTCACTTTACCCCAGCACCGGACCCCAATATGCCGAACGTCCTGGCCTGGCTCCCACAGCCAAGGTGGCAGCCAGAACAACTCTTGCTTTCTTTCAAGGTCTCTGGGAACTACTTGCATTGCCACCCAGACTTTGGGGCTGCGGGCTTTCCTGACCACTCTAGCCTCAAAAGAACCTGTTTTTCACTTTTCCCTAGCACCGTCCTCCAATATGCCGAACGTCCTGTCCTAGCTCCTATAGCCAAGGTGGCAGCCAGAACAACTCTTGCTTTCTTTCAAGGTCTCTGGGAACTACTTGCATTGCCACCCAGACTTTGGGGCTGCGGGCTTTCCTGGCCACTCTAGCCTCAAAAGCATCTTTTTTTCACTTTACCCCACACCGGCCTCCAATATGCCGAACGTCCTGGCCTGGCTCCCACAGCCAAGGTGGCAGCCAGAACAACTCTTGCTTTCTTTCAAGGTCTCTGGGAACTACTTGCATTGCCACCCAGACTTTGGGGCTACGGGCTTTCCTGGCCACTCTAGCCTCAAAAGCACCTGTTTTTCATATTTCCCAGCACCGGCCTCCAATATGCCGAACGTCCTGGCCTGGCTCCCACAGCCAAGCTGGCAGCCAGAACAACTCTTGCTTTCTTTCAAGGTCTCTGGGAACTACTTGCATTGCCACCCAGACTTTGGGGCTACGGGCTTTCCTGGCCACTCTAGCCTCAAAAGCACCTTTTTTTCATATTTCCCAGCACCGGCCTCCAATACGCCGAACGTCCTGGCCTGGCTCCCACAGCCAAGCTGGCAGCCAGAACAACTCTTGCTTTCTTTCAAGGTCTCTGGGAACTACTTGCATTGCCACCCAGACTTTGGGGCTGCGGGCTTTCCTGGCCACTCTATCCTCACAAGCATCTTTTTTTCACTTTACCCCAGCACCGGCCTCCAATACGCCGAACGTCCTGGCCTGGCTCCCACAGCCAAGCTGGCAGCCAGAACAACTCTTGCTTTCTTTCAAGGTCTCTGGGAACTACTTGCATTGCCACCCAGACTTTGGGGCTGCGGGCTTTCCTGGCCACTCTAGCCTCAAAAGCACCTTTTTTTCACTTTACCCCAGCACCGGACCCCAATATGCCGAACGTCCTGGCCTGGCTCCCACAGCCAAGGTGGCAGCCAGAACAACTCTTGCTTTCTTTCAAGGTCTCTGGGAACTACTTGCATTGCCACCCAGACTTTGGGGCTGCGGGCTTTCCTGGCCACTCTAGCCTCAAAAGAACCTGTTTTTCACTTTTCCCTAGCACCGTCCTCCAATATGCTGAACGTCCTGTCCTAGCTCCTATAGCCAAGGTGGCAGCCAGAACAACTCTTGCTTTCTTTCAAGGTCTCTGGGAACTACTTGCATTGCCACCCAGACTTTGGGGCTGCGGGCTTTCCTGGCCACTCTAGCCTCAAAAGCACCTGTTTTTCATATTTCCCAGCACCGGCCTCCAATACGCCGAACGTCCTGGCCTGGCTCCCACACCCAAGGTGGCAGCCAGAACAACTCTTGCTTTCTTTCAAGGTCTCTGGGAACTACTTGCATTGCCACCCAGACTTTGGGGCTGCGGGCTTTCCTGGCCACTCTAGCCTCAAAAGAACCTGTTTTTCACTTTTCCCCAGCACCGGCCTCCAATATGCCGAACGTCCATTCCTAGCTCCTATAGCCAAGGTGGCAGCCAGAACAACTCTTGCTTTCTTTCAAGGTCTCTGGGAACTACTTGCATTGCCACACAGACTTTGGGGCTGCGGGCTTCCCTGGCCACTCTAGCCTCAAAAGCACCTGTTTTTCACTTTTCCCCAGCACCGTCCTCCAATATGCTGAACGTCCTGGCCTGGCTCCCACAGCCAAGGTGGCAGCCAGAACAACTCTTACTTTCTTTCAAGGTCTCTGGGAACTACTTGCATTGCCACCCAGACTTTGGGGCTGCGGGCTTTCCTGGCCACTCTAGCCTCAAAAGCACCTTTTTTTCACTTTACCCCAGCACCGGCCTCCAATATGCCAAACGTCCTGGCCTGGCTCACACAGCCAAGGTGGCAGCCAGAACAACTCTTGCTTTCTTTCAAGGTCTCTGGGAACTACTTGCATTGCCACCCAGACTTTGGGGCTGCGGGCTTTCCTGGCCACTCTAGCATCAAAAGCACCTTTTTTTCACTTTACCCCAGCACCGGCCTCCAATACGCCGAACGTCCTGGCCTGGCTCACACAGCCAAGGTGGCAGCCAGAACAACTCTTGCTTTCTTTCAAGGTCTCTGGGAACTACTTGCATTGCCACCCAGACTTTGGGGCTGCGGGCTTTCCTGACCACTCTAGCCTCAAAAGAACCTGTTTTTCACTTTTCCCTAGCACCGTCCTCCAATATGCCGAACGTCCTGTCCTAGCTCCTATAGCCAAGGTGGCAGCCAGAACAACTCTTGCTTTCTTTCAAGGTCTCTGGGAACTACTTGCATTGCCACCCAGACTTTGGGGCTGCGGGCTTTCCTGGCCACTCTAGCCTCAAAAGCACCTTTTTTTCACTTTACCCCACACCGGCCTCCAATATGCCGAACATCCTGGCCTGGCTCCCACAGCCAAGCTGGCAGCCAGAACAACTCTTGCTTTCTTTCAAGGTCTCTGGGAACTACTTGCATTGCCACCCAGACTTTGGGGCTGCGGGCTTTCCTGGCCACTCTAGCCTCAAAAGCACCTGTTTTTCATATTTCCCAGCACCGGCCTCCAATATGCCGAACGTCCTGGCCTGGCTCCCACAGCCAAGGTGGCAGCCAGAACAACTCTTGCTTTCTTTCAAGGTCTCTGGGAACTACTTGCATTGCCACCCAGACTTTGGGGCTGCGGGCTTTCCTGGCCACTCTAGCCTCAAAAGCACCTGTTTTTCATATTGCCCAGCACCGGCCTCCAATACGCCGAACGTCCTGGCCTGGCTCCCACAGCCAAGGTGGCAGCCAGAACAACTCTTGCTTTCTTTCAAGGTCTCTGGGAACTACTTGCATTGCCACCCAGACTTTGGGGCTGCGGGCTTTCCTGGCCACTCTATCCTCAAAAGCATCTTTTTTTCACTTTACCCCAGCACCGGCCTCTAATACGCCGAACGTCCTGGCCTGGCTCACACAGCCAAGGTGGCAGCCAGAACAACTCTTGCTTTCTTTCAAGGTCTCTGGGAACTACTTGCATTGCCACCCAGACTTTGGGGCTGCGGGCTTTCCTGGCCACTCTAGCCTCAAAAGCACCTTTTTTTCACTTTACCCCAGCACCGGACCCCAATATGCCGAACGTCCTGGCCTGGCTCCCACAGCCAAGCTGGCAGCCAGAACAACTCTTGCTTTCTTTCAAGGTCTCTGGGAACTACTTGCATTGCCACCCAGACTTTGGGGCTGCGGGCTTTCCTGGCCACTCTAGCCTCAAAAGCATCTTTTTTTCACTTTACCCCAGCACCGGCCTCCAATACGCCGAACGTCCTGGCCTGGCTCACACAGCCAAGGTGGCAGCCAGAACAACTCTTGCTTTCTTTCAAGGTCTCTGGGAACTACTTGCATTGCCACCCAGACTTTGGGGCTGCGGGCTTTCCTGACCACTCTAGCCTCAAAAGAACCTGTTTTTCACTTTTCCCTAGCACCGTCCTCCAATATGACGAACGTCCTGTCCTAGCTCCTATAGCCAAGGTGGCAGCCAGAACAACTCTTGCTTTCTTTCAAGGTCTCTGGGAACTACTTGCATTGCCACCCAGACTTTGGGGCTGCGGGCTTTCCTGACCACTCTAGCCTCAAAAGCACCTTTTTTTCATATTTACCAGCACCGGCCTCCAATACGCCGAACGTCCTGGCCTGGCTCCCACAGCCAAGGTGGCAGCCAGAACAACTCTTGCTTTCTTTCAAGGTCTCTGGGAACTACTTGCATTGCCACCCAGACTTTGGGGCTGCGGGCTTTCCTGGCCACTCTAGCCTCAAAAGAACCTGTTTTTCACTTTTCCCTAGCACCGTCCTCCAATATGCCGAACGTCCTGTCCTAGCTCCTATAGCCAAGGTGGCAGCCAGAACAACTCTTGCTTTCTTTCAAGGTCTCTGGGAACTACTTGCATTGCCACCCAGACTTTGGGGCTGCGGGCTTTCCTGGCCACTCTAGCCTCAAAAGCACCTGTTTTTCATATTTCCCAGCACCGGCCTCCAATACGCCGAACGTCCTGGCCTGGCTCCCACAGCCAAGGTGGCAGCCAGAACAACTCTTGCTTTCTTTCAAGGTCTCTGGGAACTACTTGCATTGCCACACAGACTTTGGGGCTGCGGGCTTTCCTGGCCACTCTAGCCTCAAAAGCATCTTTTTTTCACTTTACCCCACACCGGCCTCCAATATGCCGAACGTCCTGGCCTGGCTCCCACAGCCAAGGTGGCAGCCAGAACAACTCTTGCTTTCTTTCAAGGTCTCTGGGAACTACTTGCATTGCCACACAGACTTTGGGGCTGCGGGCTTCCCTGGCCACTCTAGCCTCAAAAGCACCTTTTTTTCATATTTCCCAGCACCGGCCTCCAATATGCCGAACGTCCTGGCCTGGCTCCCACAGCCAAGGTGGCAGCCAGAACAACTCTTGCTTTCTTTCAAGGTCTCTGGGAACTACTTGCATTGCCACACAGACTTTGGGGCTGCGGGCTTTCCTGGCCACTCTAGCCTCAAAAGCACCTTTTTTTCATATTTCCCAGCACCGGCCTCCAATACGCCGAACGTCCGGAGCTCACTGCCACAGCCAAGGTGGCAGCCAGAACAACTCTTGTTTTCTTTCAAGGTCTCTGGGAACTACTTGCATTGCCACCCAGACTTTGGGGCTGCGGGCTTTCCTGGCCACTCTAGCCTCAAAAGCACCTTTTTTTCACTTTTCCCCAGCACCGGCCTCCAATATGCCGAACGTCCTGTCCTAGCTCCTATAGCCAAGGTGGCAGCCAGAACAACTCTTGCTTTCTTTCAAGGTCTCTGGGAACTACTTGCATTGCCACCCAGACTTTGGGGCTGCGGGCTTCCCTGGCCACTCTAGCCTCAAAAGCACCTGTTTTTCACTTTTCCCCAGCACCGTCCTCCAATATGCTGAACGTCCTGGCCTGGCTCCCACAGCCAAGGTGGCAGCCAGAACAACTCTTGCTTTCTTTCAAGGTCTCTGGGAACTACTTGCATTGCCACCCAGACTTTGGGGCTGCGGGCTTTCCTGGCCACTCTAGCCTCAAAAGAACCTGTTTTTCACTTTTCCCCAGCACCGGCCTCCAATATGCCGAACGTCCTGTCCTAGCTCCTATAGCCAAGGTGGCAGCCAGAACAACTCTTGCTTTCTTTCAAGGTCTCTGGGAACTACTTGCATTGCCACCCAGACTTTGGGGCTGCGGGCTTCCCTGGCCACTCTAGCCTCAAAAGCACCTGTTTTTCACTTTTCCCCAGCACCGTCCTCCAATATGCTGAACGTCCTGGCCTGGCTCCCACAGCCAAGGTGGCAGCCAGAACAACTCTTGCTTTCTTTCAAGGTCTCTGGGAACTACTTGCATTGCCACCCAGACTTTGGGGCTGCGGGCTTTCCTGGCCACTCTAGCCTCAAAAGCATCTTTTTTTCACTTTACCCCAGCACCGGCCTCCAATACGCCGAACGTCCTGGCCTGGCTCACACAGCCAAGCTGGCAGCCAGAACAACTCTTGCTTTCTTTCAAGGTCTCTGGGAACTACTTGCATTGCCACCCAGACTTTGGGGCTGCGGGCTTTCCTGGCCACTCTATCCTCAAAAGCACCTTTTTTTCACTTTTCCCTAGCACCGTCCTCCAATATGCCGAACGTCCTGTCCTAGCTCCTATAGCCAAGGTGGCAGCCAGAACAACTCTTGCTTTCTTTCAAGGTCTCTGGGAACTACTTGCATTGCCACCCAGACTTTGGGGCTGCGGGCTTTCCTGGCCACTCTAGCCTCAAAAGCACCTTTTTTTCACTTTTCCCCAGCACCGGCCTCCAATATGCCGAACGTCCTGGCCTGGCTCCCACAGCCAAGGTGGCAGCCAGAACAACTCTTGCTTTCTTTCAAGGTCTCTGGGAACTACTTGCATTGCCACCCAGACTTTGGGGCTGCGGGCTTTCCTGGCCACTCTAGCCTCAAAAGCACCTGTTTTTCACTTTTCCCCAGCACCGGCCTCCAATATGCCGAACGTCCTGTCCTAGCTCCTATAGCCAAGGTGGCAGCCAGAACAACTCTTGCTTTCTTTCAAGGTCTCTGGGAACTACTTGCATTGCCACACAGACTTTGGGGCTGCGGGCTTTCCTGGCCACTCTAGCCTCAAAAGCACCTGTTTTTCACTTTTCCCCAGCACCGGCCTCCAATACGCCGAACGTCCTGGCCTGGCTCACACAGCCAAGGTGGCAGCCAGAACAACTCTTGCTTTCTTTCAAGGTCTCTGGGAACTACTTGCATTGCCACCCAGACTTTGGGGCTGCGGGCTTTCCTGACCACTCTAGCCTCAAAAGAACCTGTTTTTCACTTTTCCCTAGCACCGTCCTCCAATATGCCGAACGTCCTGTCCTAGCTCCTATAGCCAAGGTGGCAGCCAGAACAACTCTTGCTTTCTTTCAAGGTCTCTGGGAACTACTTGCATTGCCACCCAGACTTTGGGGCTGCGGGCTTTCCTGGCCACTCTAGCCTCACAAGCATCTTTTTTTCACTTTACCCCACACCGGCCTCCAATATGCCGAACGTCCTGGCCTGGCTCCCACAGCCAAGGTGGCAGCCAGAACAACTCTTGCTTTCTTTCAAGGTCTCTGGGAACTACTTGCATTGCCACCCAGACTTCGGGGCTGCGGGCTTTCCTGGCCACTCTAGCCTCAAAAGCACCTTTTTTTCACTTTACCCCAGCACCGGCCTCCAATATGCCGAACGTCCTGGCCTGGCTCCCACAGCCAAGGTGGCAGCCAGAACAACTCTTGCTTTCTTTCAAGGTCTCTGGGAACTACTTGCATTGCCACCCAGACTTCGGGGCTGCGGGCTTTCCTGGCCACTCTATCCTCAAAAGCACCTTTTTTTCACTTTTCCCTAGCACCGTCCTCCAATATGCCGAACGTCCTGTCCTAGCTCCTATAGCCAAGGTGGCAGCCAGAACAGCTCTTGCTTTCTTTCAAGGTCTCTGGGAACTACTTGCATTGCCACCCAGACTTTGGGGCTGCGGGCTTTCCTGGCCACTCTAGCCTCAAAAGCATCTTTTTTTCACTTTACCCCAGCACCGGCCTCCAATATGCCGAACGTCCTGGCCTGGCTCCCACAGCCAAGGTGGCAGCCAGAACAACTCTTGCTTTCTTTCAAGGTCTCTGGGAACTACTTGCATTGCCACCCAGACTTTGGGGCTGCGGGCTTCCCTGGCCACTCTAGCCTCAAAAGCACCTGTTTTTCACTTTTCCCCAGCACCGTCCTCCAATATGCTGAACGTCCTGGCCTGGCTCCCACAGCCAAGGTGGCAGCCAGAACAACTCTTACTTTCTTTCAAGGTCTCTGGGAACTACTTGCATTGCCACCCAGACTTTGGGGCTGCGGGCTTTCCTGGCCACTCTAGCCTCAAAAGCACCTTTTTTTCACTTTACCCCAGCACCGGCCTCCAATATGCCGAACGTCCTGGCCTGGCTCCCACAGCCAAGGTGGCAGCCAGAACAACTCTTGCTTTCTTTCAAGGTCTCTGGGAACTACTTGCATTGCCACCCAGACTTTGGGGCTGCGGGCTTTCCTGGCCACTCTATCCTCAAAAGCATCTTTTTTTCACTTTACCCCAGCACCGGCCTCCAATACGCCAAACGTCCTGGCCTGGCTCCCACAGCCAAGGTGGCAGCCAGAACAACTCTTGCTTTCTTTCAAGGTCTCTGGGAACTACTTGCATTGCCACCCAGACTTTGGGGCTGCGGGCTTTCCTGGCCACTCTATCCTCACAAGCATCTTTTTTTCACTTTACCCCAGCACCGGCCTCCAATACGCCGAACGTCCTGGCCTGGCTCCCACAGCCAAGGTGGCAGCCAGAACAACTCTTGCTTTCTTTCAAGGTCTCTGGGAACTACTTGCATTGCCACACAGACTTTGGGGCTGCGGGCTTTCCTGGCCACTCTAGCCTCAAAAGCATCTTTTTTTCACTTTACCCCAGCACCGGCCTCCAATATGCCGAACGTCCTGGCCTGGCTCCCACAGCCAAGCTGGCAGCCAGAACAACTCTTGCTTTCTTTCAAGGTCTCTGGGAACTACTTGCATTGCCACACAGACTTTGGGGCTGCGGGCTTTCCTGGCCACTCTAGCCTCAAAAGCACCTTTTTTTCATATTTCCCAGCACCGGCCTCCAATACGCCGAACGTCCTGGCCTGGCTCCCACAGCCAAGGTGGCAGCCAGAACAACTCTTGCTTTCTTTCAAGGTCTCTGGGAACTACTTGCATTGCCACCCAGACTTTGGGGCTGCGGGCTTTCCTGGCCACTCTATCCTCAAAAGCACCTTTTTTTCACTTTTCCCTAGCACCGTCCTCCAATATGCCGAACGTCCTGTCCTAGCTCCTATAGCCAAGGTGGCAGCCAGAACAACTCTTGCTTTCTTTCAAGGTCTCTGGGAACTACTTGCATTGCCACCCAGACTTTGGGGCTGCGGGCTTTCCTGGCCACTCTAGCCTCAAAAGCACCTTTTTTTCACTTTTCCCCAGCACCGGCCTCCAATATGCCGAACGTCCTGGCCTGGCTCCCACAGCCAAGGTGGCAGCCAGAACAACTCTTGCTTTCTTTCAAGGTCTCTGGGAACTACTTGCATTGCCACCCAGACTTTGGGGCTGCGGGCTTTCCTGGCCACTCTAGCCTCAAAAGCACCTGTTTTTCACTTTTCCCCAGCACCGGCCTCCAATACGCCGAACGTCCTGGCCTGGCTCACACAGCCAAGGTGGCAGCCAGAACAACTCTTGCTTTCTTTCAAGGTCTCTGGGAACTACTTGCATTGCCACCCAGACTTTGGGGCTGCGGGCTTTCCTGACCACTCTAGCCTCAAAAGAACCTGTTTTTCACTTTTCCCTAGCACCGTCCTCCAATATGCCGAACGTCCTGTCCTAGCTCCTATAGCCAAGGTGGCAGCCAGAACAACTCTTGCTTTCTTTCAAGGTCTCTGGGAACTACTTGCATTGCCACCCAGACTTTGGGGCTGCGGGCTTTCCTGGCCACTCTAGCCTCAAAAGCATCTTTTTTTCACTTTACCCCACACCGGCCTCCAATATGCCGAACGTCCTGGCCTGGCTCCCACAGCCAAGGTGGCAGCCAGAACAACTCTTGCTTTCTTTCAAGGTCTCTGGGAACTACTTGCATTGCCACCCAGACTTTGGGGCTGCGGGCTTTCCTGGCCACTCTAGCCTCAAAAGCACCTGTTTTTCATATTTCCCAGCACCGGCCTCCAATATGCCGAACGTCCTGGCCTGGCTCCCACAGCCAAGCTGGCAGCCAGAACAACTCTTGCTTTCTTTCAAGGTCTCTGGGAACTACTTGCATTGCCACCCAGACTTTGGGGCTGCGGGCTTTCCTGGCCACTCTAGCCTCAAAAGCACCATTTTTTCATATTTCCCAGCACCGTCCTCCAATATGCTGAACGTCCTGGCCTGGCTCCCACAGCCAAGGTGGCAGCCAGAACAACTCTTGCTTTCTTTCAAGGTCTCTGGGAACTACTTGCATTGCCACCCAGACTTTGGGGCTGCGGGCTTTCCTGGCCACTCTAGCCTCAAAAGAACCTGTTTTTCACTTTTCCCCAGCACCGGCCTCCAATATGCCGAACGTCCTGTCCTAGCTCCTATAGCCAAGGTGGCAGCCAGAACAACTCTTGCTTTCTTTCAAGGTCTCTGGGAACTACTTGCATTGCCACCCAGACTTTGGGGCTGCGGGCTTCCCTGGCCACTCTAGCCTCAAAAGCACCTGTTTTTCACTTTTCCCCAGCACCGTCCTCCAATATGCCGAACGTCCTGGCCTGGCTCCCATAGCCAAGGTGGCAGCCAGAACAACTCTTGCTTTCTTTCAAGGTCTCTGGGAACTACTTGCATTGCCACCCAGACTTTGGGGCTGCGGGCTTTCCTGGCCACTCTAGCCTCAAAAGCATCTTTTTTTCACTTTACCCCAGCACCGGCCTCCAATACGCCGAACGTCCTGGCCTGGCTCACACAGCCAAGGTGGCAGCCAGAACAACTCTTGCTTTCTTTCAAGGTCTCTGGGAACTACTTGCATTGCCACCCAGACTTTGGGGCTGCGGGCTTTCCTGACCACTCTAGCCTCAAAAGAACCTGTTTTTCACTTTTCCCTAGCACCGTCCTCCAATATGCCGAACGTCCTGTCCTAGCTCCTATAGCCAAGGTGGCAGCCAGAACAACTCTTGCTTTCTTTCAAGGTCTCTGGGAACTACTTGCATTGCCACCCAGACTTTGGGGCTGCGGGCTTTCCTGGCCACTCTAGCCTCACAAGCATCTTTTTTTCACTTTACCCCACACCGGCCTCCAATATGCCGAACGTCCTGGCCTGGCTCCCACAGCCAAGGTGGCAGCCAGAACAACTCTTGCTTTCTTTCAAGGTCTCTGGGAACTACTTGCATTGCCACACAGACTTTGGGGCTGCGGGCTTTCCTGGCCACTCTAGCCTCAAAAGCACCTGTTTTTCATATTTCCCAGCACCGGCCTCCAATATGCCGAACGTCCTGGCCTGGCTCCCACAGCCAAGCTGGCAGCCAGAACAACTCTTGCTTTCTTTCAAGGTCTCTGGGAACTACTTGCATTGCCACCCAGACTTTGGGGCTGCGGGCTTTCCTGACCACTCTAGCCTCAAAAGAACCTGTTTTTCACTTTTCCCTAGCACCGTCCTCCAATATGCCGAACGTCCTGTCCTAGCTCCTATAGCCAAGGTGGCAGCCAGAACAACTCTTGCTTTCTTTCAAGGTCTCTGGGAACTACTTGCATTGCCACCCAGACTTTGGGGCTGCGGGCTTTCCTGGCCACTCTAGCCTCACAAGCATCTTTTTTTCACTTTACCCCACACCGGCCTCCAATATGCCGAACGTCCTGGCCTGGCTCCCACAGCCAAGGTGGCAGCCAGAACAACTCTTGCTTTCTTTCAAGGTCTCTGGGAACTACTTGCATTGCCACCCAGACTTTGGGGCTGCGGGCTTTCCTGGCCACTCTAGCCTCAAAAGCACCTGTTTTTCATATTTCCCAGCACCGGCCTCCAATATGCCGAACGTCCTGGCCTGGCTCCCACAGCCAAGCTGGCAGCCAGAACAACTCTTGCTTTCTTTCAAGGTCTCTGGGAACTACTTGCATTGCCACCCAGACTTTGGGGCTGCGGGCTTTCCTGGCCACTCTAGCCTCAAAAGCACCTTTTTTTCATATTTCCCAGCACCGGCCTCCAATACGCCGAACGTCCTGGCCTGGCTCCCACAGCCAAGCTGGCAGCCAGAACAACTCTTGCTTTCTTTCAAGGTCTCTGGGAACTACTTGCATTGCCACCCAGACTTTGGGGCTGCGGGCTTTCCTGGCCACTCTATCCTCAAAAGCATCTTTTTTTCACTTTACCCCAGCACCGGCCTCCAATACGCCAAACGTCCTGGCCTGGCTCCCACAGCCAAGGTGGCAGCCAGAACAACTCTTGCTTTCTTTCAAGGTCTCTGGGAACTACTTGCATTGCCACCCAGACTTTGGGGCTGCGGGCTTTCCTGGCCACTCTAGCCTCAAAAGCATCTTTTTTTCACTTTTCCCTAGCACCGGCCTCCAATATGCTGAACGTCCTGTCCTAGCTCCTATAGCCAAGGTGGCAGCCAGAACAACTCTTGCTTTCTTTCAAGGTCTCTGGGAACTACTTGCATTGCCACCCAGACTTTGGGGCTGCGGGCTTTCCTGGCCACTCTAGCCTCAAAAGCACCTTTTTTTCACTTTACCCCAGCACCGGCCTCCAATACGCCGAACGTCCTGGCCTGGCTCCCACAGCCAAGCTGGCAGCCAGAACAACTCTTGCTTTCTTTCAAGGTCTCTGGGAACTACTTGCATTGCCACACAGACTTTGGGGCTGCGGGCTTTCCTGGCCACTCTATCCTCACAAGCATCTTTTTTTCACTTTACCCCAGCACCGGCCTCCAATACGCCGAACGTCCTGGCCTGGCTCCCACAGCCAAGGTGGCAGCCAGAACAACTCTTGCTTTCTTTCAAGGTCTCTGGGAACTACTTGCATTGCCACACAGACTTTGGGGCTGCGGGCTTTCCTGGCCACTCTAGCCTCAAAAGCATCTTTTTTTCACTTTACCCCAGCACCGGCCTCCAATATGCCGAACGTCCTGGCCTGGCTCCCACAGCCAAGCTGGCAGCCAGAACAACTCTTGCTTTCTTTCAAGGTCTCTGGGAACTACTTGCATTGCCACACAGACTTTGGGGCTGCGGGCTTTCCTGGCCACTCTAGCCTCAAAAGCACCTTTTTTTCATATTTCCCAGCACCGGCCTCCAATACGCCGAACGTCCTGGCCTGGCTCCCACAGCCAAGGTGGCAGCCAGAACAACT
The DNA here is from genome assembly GCF_964106895.1 of Numenius arquata. NCBI lineage: Eukaryota > Metazoa > Chordata > Aves > Charadriiformes > Scolopacidae > Numenius > Numenius arquata. Next base: position 101,983 of record NW_027415202.1, read on the forward strand.
CTTGCTTTCTTTCAAGGTCTCTGGGAACTACTTGCATTGCCACCCAGACTTTGGGGCTGCGGGCTTTCCTGGCCACTCTATCCTCAAAAGCACCTTTTTTTCACTTTTCCCTAGCACCGTCCTCCAATATGCCGAACGTCCTGTCCTAGCTCCTATAGCCAAGGTGGCAGCCAGAACAACTCTTGCTTTCTTTCAAGGTCTCTGGGAACTACTTGCATTGCCACACACACTTTGGGGCTGCGGGCTTTCCTGGCCACTCTAGCCTCAAAAGCACCTTTTTTTCACTTTTCCCCAGCACCGGCCTCCAATATGCCGAACGTCCTGGCCTGGCTCCCACAGCCAAGGTGGCAGCCAGAACAACTCTTGCTTTCTTTCAAGGTCTCTGGGAACTACTTGCATTGCCACCCAGACTTTGGGGCTGCGGGCTTTCCTGGCCACTCTAGCCTCAAAAGCACCTGTTTTTCACTTTTCCCCAGCACCGGCCTCCAATATGCCGAACGTCCTGTCCTAGCTCCTATAGCCAAGGTGGCAGCCAGAACAACTCTTGCTTTCTTTCAAGGTCTCTGGGAACTACTTGCATTGCCACACAGACTTTGGGGCTGCGGGCTTTCCTGGCCACTCTAGCCTCAAAAGCACCTGTTTTTCACTTTTCCCCAGCACCGGCCTCCAATACGCCGAACGTCCTGGCCTGGCTCACACAGCCAAGGTGGCAGCCAGAACAACTCTTGCTTTCTTTCAAGGTCTCTGGGAACTACTTGCATTGCCACCCAGACTTTGGGGCTGCGGGCTTTCCTGACCACTCTAGCCTCAAAAGAACCTGTTTTTCACTTTTCCCTAGCACCGTCCTCCAATATGCCGAACGTCCTGTCCTAGCTCCTATAGCCAAGGTGGCAGCCAGAACAACTCTTGCTTTCTTTCAAGGTCTCTGGGAACTACTTGCATTGCCACCCAGACTTTGGGGCTGCGGGCTTTCCTGGCCACTCTAGCCTCACAAGCATCTTTTTTTCACTTTACCCCACACCGGCCTCCAATATGCCGAACGTCCTGGCCTGGCTCCCACAGCCAAGGTGGCAGCCAGAACAACTCTTGCTTTCTTTCAAGGTCTCTGGGAACTACTTGCATTGCCACCCAGACTTTGGGGCTGCGGGCTTTCCTGGCCACTCTAGCCTCAAAAGCACCTGTTTTTCATATTTCCCAGCACCGGCCTCCAATATGCCGAACGTCCTGGCCTGGCTCCCACAGCCAAGCTGGCAGCCAGAACAACTCTTGCTTTCTTTCAAGGTCTCTGGGAACTACTTGCATTGCCACCCAGACTTTGGGGCTGCGGGCTTTCCTGGCCACTCTAGCCTCAAAAGCACCTTTTTTTCATATTTCCCAGCACCGTCCTCCAATATGCTGAACGTCCTGGCCTGGCTCCCACAGCCAAGGTGGCAGCCAGAACAACTCTTGCTTTCTTTCAAGGTCTCTGGGAACTACTTGCATTGCCACCCAGACTTTGGGGCTGCGGGCTTTCCTGGCCACTCTAGCCTCAAAAGAACCTGTTTTTCACTTTTCCCCAGCACCGGCCTCCAATATGCCGAACGTCCTGTCCTAGCTCCTATAGCCAAGGTGGCAGCCAGAACAACTCTTGCTTTCTTTCAAGGTCTCTGGGAACTACTTGCATTGCCACCCAGACTTTGGGGCTGCGGGCTTCCCTGGCCACTCTAGCCTCAAAAGCACCTGTTTTTCACTTTTCCCCAGCACCGTCCTCCAATATGCCGAACGTCCTGGCCTGGCTCCCATAGCCAAGGTGGCAGCCAGAACAACTCTTGCTTTCTTTCAAGGTCTCTGGGAACTACTTGCATTGCCACCCAGACTTTGGGGCTGCGGGCTTTCCTGGCCACTCTAGCCTCAAAAGCATCTTTTTTTCACTTTTCCCTAGCACCGGCCTCCAATACGCCGAACGTCCTGGCCTGGCTCACACAGCCAAGGTGGCAGCCAGAACAACTCTTGCTTTCTTTCAAGGTCTCTGGGAACTACTTGCATTGCCACCCAGACTTTGGGGCTGCGGGCTTTCCTGACCACTCTAGCCTCAAAAGAACCTGTTTTTCACTTTTCCCTAGCACCGTCCTCCAATATGCCGAACGTCCTGTCCTAGCTCCTATAGCCAAGGTGGCAGCCAGAACAACTCTTGCTTTCTTTCAAGGTCTCTGGGAACTACTTGCATTGCCACCCAGACTTTGGGGCTGCGGGCTTTCCTGGCCACTCTAGCCTCACAAGCATCTTTTTTTCACTTTACCCCACACCGGCCTCCAATATGCCGAACGTCCTGGCCTGGCTCCCACAGCCAAGGTGGCAGCCAGAACAACTCTTGCTTTCTTTCAAGGTCTCTGGGAACTACTTGCATTGCCACCCAGACTTTGGGGCTGCGGGCTTTCCTGGCCACTCTAGCCTCAAAAGCACCTGTTTTTCATATTTCCCAGCACCGGCCTCCAATATGCCGAACGTCCTGGCCTGGCTCCCACAGCCAAGCTGGCAGCCAGAACAACTCTTGCTTTCTTTCAAGGTCTCTGGGAACTACTTGCATTGCCACCCAGACTTTGGGGCTGCGGGCTTTCCTGGCCACTCTAGCCTCAAAAGCACCTTTTTTTCATATTTCCCAGCACCGGCCTCCAATACGCCGAACGTCCTGGCCTGGCTCCCACAGCCAAGGTGGCAGCCAGAACAACTCTTGCTTTCTTTCAAGGTCTCTGGGAACTACTTGCATTGCCACCCAGACTTTGGGGCTGCGGGCTTTCCTGGCCACTCTATCCTCACAAGCATCTTTTTTTCACTTTACCCCACACCGGCCTCCAATACGCCGAACGTCCTGGCCTGGCTCCCACAGCCAAGCTGGCAGCCAGAACAACTCTTGCTTTCTTTCAAGGTCTCTGGGAACTACTTGCATTGCCACCCAGACTTTGGGGCTGCGGGCTTTCCTGGCCACTCTAGCCTCAAAAGCACCTGTTTTTCACTTTACCCCAGCACCGGACCCCAATATGCCGAACGTCCTGGCCTGGCTCCCACAGCCAAGGTGGCAGCCAGAACAACTCTTGCTTTCTTTCAAGGTCTCTGGGAACTACTTGCATTGCCACCCAGACTTTGGGGCTGCGGGCTTTCCTGGCCACTCTAGCCTCAAAAGAACCTGTTTTTCACTTTTCCCTAGCACCGTCCTCCAATATGCTGAACGTCCTGTCCTAGCTCCTATAGCCAAGGTGGCAGCCAGAACAACTCTTGCTTTCTTTCAAGGTCTCTGGGAACTACTTGCATTGCCACCCAGACTTTGGGGCTGCGGGCTTTCCTGGCCACTCTAGCCTCAAAAGCACCTGTTTTTCATATTTCCCAGCACCGGCCTCCAATACGCCGAACGTCCTGGCCTGGCTCCCACAGCCAAGGTGGCAGCCAGAACAACTCTTGCTTTCTTTCAAGGTCTCTGGGAACTACTTGCATTGCCACCCAGACTTTGGGGCTGCGGGCTTTCCTGGCCACTCTAGCCTCAAAAGCACCTTTTTTTCATATTTCCCAGCACCGGCCTCCAATACGCCGAACGTCCGGAGCTCACTGCCACAGCCAAGGTGGCAGCCAGAACAACTCTTGTTTTCTTTCAAGGTCTCTGGGAACTACTTGCATTGCCACCCAGACTTTGGGGCTGCGGGCTTTCCTGGCCACTCTATCCTCAAAAGCACCTTTTTTTCACTTTTCCCTAGCACCGTCCTCCAATATGCCGAACGTCCTGTCCTAGCTCCTATAGCCAAGGTGGCAGCCAGAACAACTCTTGCTTTCTTTCAAGGTCTCTGGGAACTACTTGCATTGCCACCCAGACTTTGGGGCTGCGGGCTTTCCTGGCCACTCTAGCCTCAAAAGCATCTTTTTTTCACTTTACCCCAGCACCGGCCTCCAATATGCCGAACGTCCTGGCCTGGCTCCCACAGCCAAGCTGGCAGCCAGAACAACTCTTGCTTTCTTTCAAGGTCTCTGGGAACTACTTGCATTGCCACACAGACTTTGGGGCTGCGGGCTTTCCTGGCCACTCTAGCCTCAAAAGCACCTTTTATTCATATTTCCCAGCACCGGCCTCCAATATGCCGAACGTCCTGGCCTGGCTCCCACAGCCAAGCTGGCAGCCAGAACAACTCTTGCTTTCTTTCAAGGTCTCTGGGAACTACTTGCATTGCCACCCAGACTTTGGGGCTGCGGGCTTTCCTGGCCACTCTAGCCTCAAAAGAACCTTTTTTTCACTTTTCCCTAGCACCGTCCTCCAATATGCCGAACGTCCTGTCCTAGCTCCTATAGCCAAGGTGGCAGCCAGAACAACTCTTGCTTTCTTTCAAGGTCTCTGGGAACTACTTGCATTGCCACCCAGACTTTGGGGCTGCGGGCTTTCCTGGCCACTCTAGCCTCAAAAGCATCTTTTTTTCACTTTACCCCAGCACCGGCCTCCAATATGCCGAACGTCCTGGCCTGGCTCCCACAGCCAAGGTGGCAGCCAGAACAACTCTTGCTTTCTTTCAAGGTCTCTGGGAACTACTTGCATTGCCACACAGACTTTGGGGCTGCGGGCTTTCCTGGCCACTCTAGCCTCAAAAGAACCTGTTTTTCACTTTTCCCTAGCACCGTCCTCCAATATGCCGAACGTCCTGTCCTAGCTCCTATAGCCAAGGTGGCAGCCAGAACAACTCTTGCTTTCTTTCAAGGTCTCTGGGAACTACTTGCATTGCCACCCAGACTTTGGGGCTGCGGGCTTCCCTGGCCACTCTAGCCTCAAAAGCACCTGTTTTTCACTTTTCCCCAGCACCGTCCTCCAATATGCCGAACGTCCTGTCCTAGCTCCTATAGCCAAGGTGGCAGCCAGAACAACTCTTGCTTTCTTTCAAGGTCTCTGGGAACTACTTGCATTGCCACCCAGACTTTGGGGCTGCGGGCTTTCCTGGCCACTCTAGCCTCACAAGCATCTTTTTTTCACTTTACCCCACACCGGCCTCCAATATGCCGAACGTCCTGGCCTGGCTCCCACAGCCAAGGTGGCAGCCAGAACAACTCTTGCTTTCTTTCAAGGTCTCTGGGAACTACTTGCATTGCCACCCAGACTTTGGGGCTGCGGGCTTTCCTGGCCACTCTAGCCTCAAAAGCACCTGTTTTTCATATTTCCCAGCACCGGCCTCCAATATGCCGAACGTCCTGGCCTGGCTCCCACAGCCAAGGTGGCAGCCAGAACAACTCTTGCTTTCTTTCAAGGTCTCTGGGAACTACTTGCATTGCCACACAGACTTTGGGGCTGCGGGCTTTCCTGGCCACTCTAGCCTCAAAAGCACCTGTTTTTCACTTTTCCCTAGCACCGTCCTCCAATATGCCGAACGTCCTGTCCTAGCTCCTATAGCCAAGGTGGCAGCCAGAACAACTCTTGCTTTCTTTCAAGGTCTCTGGGAACTACTTGCATTGCCACACAGACTTTGGGGCTGCGGGCTTCCCTGGCCACTCTAGCCTCAAAAGCACCTGTTTTTCACTTTTCCCCAGCACCGGCCTCCAATATGCTGAACGTCCTGGCCTGGCTCCCACAGCCAAGGTGGCAGCCAGAACAACTCTTACTTTCTTTCAAGGTCTCTGGGAACTACTTGCATTGCCACCCAGACTTTGGGGCTGCGGGCTTTCCTGGCCACTCTAGCCTCAAAAGCACCTGTTTTTCATATTTCCCAGCACCGTCCTCCAATATGCCGAACGTCCTGGCCTGGCTCCCACAGCCAAGGTGGCAGCCAGAACAACTCTTGCTTTCTTTCAAGGTCTCTGGAAACTACTTGCATTGCCACCCAGACTTTGGGGCTGCGGGCTTTCCTGGCCACTCTAGCCTCAAAAGCACCTGTTTTTCATATTTCCCAGCACCGGCCTCCAATACGCCGAACGTCCTGGCCTGGCTCCCACAGCCAAGCTGGCAGCCAGAACAACTCTTGCTTTCTTTCAAGGTCTCTGGGAACTACTTGCATTGCCACCCAGACTTTGGGGCTGCGGGCTTTCCTGGCCACTCTAGCCTCAAAAGCACCTTTTTTTCATATTTCCGAGCACCGGCCTCCAATACGCCGAACGTCCGGAGCTCACTGCCACAGCCAAGGTGGCAGCCAGAACAACTCTTGTTTTCTTTCAAGGTCTCTGGGAACTACTTGCATTGCCACCCAGACTTTGGGGCTGCGGGCTTTCCTGGCCACTCTAGCCTCAAAAGCACCTTTTTTTCACTTTACCCCAGCACCGGCCTCCAATATGCCGAACGTCCTGGCCTGGCTCACACAGCCAAGGTGGCAGCCAGAACAACTCTTGCTTTCTTTCAAGGTCTCTGGGAACTACTTGCATTGCCACCCAGACTTTGGGGCTGCGGGCTTTCCTGACCACTCTAGCCTCAAAAGAACCTGTTTTTCACTTTTCCCTAGCACCGTCCTCCAATATGCCGAACGTCCTGTCCTAGCTCCTATAGCCAAGGTGGCAGCCAGAACAACTCTTGCTTTCTTTCAAGGTCTCTGGGAACTACTTGCATTGCCACCCAGACTTTGGGGCTGCGGGCTTTCCTGGCCACTCTAGCCTCAAAAGCACCTTTTTTTCACTTTTCCCTAGCACCGTCCTCCAATATGCCGAACGTCCTGTCCTAGCTCCTATAGCCAAGGTGGCAGCCAGAACAACTCTTGCTTTCTTTCAAGGTCTCTGGGAACTACTTGCATTGCCACCCAGACTTTGGGGCTGCGGGCTTTCCTGGCCACTCTAGCCTCAAAAGCATCTTTTTTTCACTTTACCCCAGCACCGGCCTCCAATATGCCGAACGTCCTGGCCTGGCTCCCACAGCCAAGGTGGCAGCCAGAACAACTCTTGCTTTCTTTCAAGGTCTCTGGGAACTACTTGCATTGCCACACAGACTTTGGGGCTGCGGGCTTTCCTGGCCACTCTAGCCTCAAAAGAACCTGTTTTTCACTTTTCCCCAGCACCGGCCTCCAATATGCCGAACGTCCTGTCCTAGCTCCTATAGCCAAGGTGGCAGCCAGAACAACTCTTGCTTTCTTTCAAGGTCTCTGGGAACTACTTGCATTGCCACCCAGACTTTGGGGCTGCGGGCTTTCCTGGCCACTCTAGCCTCACAAGCATCTTTTTTTCACTTTACCCCACACCGGCCTCCAATATGCCGAACGTCCTGGCCTGGCTCCCACAGCCAAGGTGGCAGCCAGAACAACTCTTGCTTTCTTTCAAGGTCTCTGGGAACTACTTGCATTGCCACCCAGACTTTGGGGCTGCGGGCTTTCCTGGCCACTCTAGCCTCAAAAGCACCTGTTTTTCATATTTCCCAGCACCGGCCTCCAATATGCCGAACGTCCTGGCCTGGCTCCCACAGCCAAGCTGGCAGCCAGAACAACTCTTGCTTTCTTTCAAGGTCTCTGGGAACTACTTGCATTGCCACCCAGACTTTGGGGCTGCGGGCTTTCCTGGCCACTCTAGCCTCAAAAGCACCTTTTTTTCATATTTCCCAGCACCGGCCTCCAATACGCCGAACGTCCTGGCCTGGCTCCCACAGCCAAGGTGGCAGCCAGAACAACTCTTGCTTTCTTTCAAGGTCTCTGGGAACTACTTGCATTGCCACCCAGACTTTGGGGCTGCGGGCTTTCCTGGCCACTCTATCCTCACAAGCATCTTTTTTTCACTTTACCCCACACCGGCCTCCAATACGCCGAACGTCCTGGCCTGGCTCCCACAGCCAAGCTGGCAGCCAGAACAACTCTTGCTTTCTTTCAAGGTCTCTGGGAACTACTTGCATTGCCACCCAGACTTTGGGGCTGCGGGCTTTCCTGGCCACTCTAGCCTCAAAAGCACCTGTTTTTCACTTTACCCCAGCACCGGACCCCAATATGCCGAACGTCCTGGCCTGGCTCCCACAGCCAAGGTGGCAGCCAGAACAACTCTTGCTTTCTTTCAAGGTCTCTGGGAACTACTTGCATTGCCACCCAGACTTTGGGGCTGCGGGCTTTCCTGGCCACTCTAGCCTCAAAAGAACCTGTTTTTCACTTTTCCCTAGCACCGTCCTCCAATATGCTGAACGTCCTGTCCTAGCTCCTATAGCCAAGGTGGCAGCCAGAACAACTCTTGCTTTCTTTCAAGGTCTCTGGGAACTACTTGCATTGCCACCCAGACTTTGGGGCTGCGGGCTTTCCTGGCCACTCTAGCCTCAAAAGCACCTGTTTTTCATATTTCCCAGCACCGGCCTCCAATACGCCGAACGTCCTGGCCTGGCTCCCACAGCCAAGGTGGCAGCCAGAACAACTCTTGCTTTCTTTCAAGGTCTCTGGGAACTACTTGCATTGCCACCCAGACTTTGGGGCTGCGGGCTTTCCTGGCCACTCTAGCCTCAAAAGCACCTTTTTTTCATATTTCCCAGCACCGGCCTCCAATACGCCGAACGTCCGGAGCTCACTGCCACAGCCAAGGTGGCAGCCAGAACAACTCTTGTTTTCTTTCAAGGTCTCTGGGAACTACTTGCATTGCCACCCAGACTTTGGGGCTGCGGGCTTTCCTGGCCACTCTATCCTCAAAAGCACCTTTTTTTCACTTTTCCCTAGCACCGTCCTCCAATATGCCGAACGTCCTGTCCTAGCTCCTATAGCCAAGGTGGCAGCCAGAACAACTCTTGCTTTCTTTCAAGGTCTCTGGGAACTACTTGCATTGCCACCCAGACTTTGGGGCTGCGGGCTTTCCTGGCCACTCTAGCCTCAAAAGCATCTTTTTTTCACTTTACCCCAGCACCGGCCTCCAATATGCCGAACGTCCTGGCCTGGCTCCCACAGCCAAGCTGGCAGCCAGAACAACTCTTGCTTTCTTTCAAGGTCTCTGGGAACTACTTGCATTGCCACACAGACTTTGGGGCTGCGGGCTTTCCTGGCCACTCTAGCCTCAAAAGCACCTTTTATTCATATTTCCCAGCACCGGCCTCCAATATGCCGAACGTCCTGGCCTGGCTCCCACAGCCAAGCTGGCAGCCAGAACAACTCTTGCTTTCTTTCAAGGTCTCTGGGAACTACTTGCATTGCCACCCAGACTTTGGGGCTGCGGGCTTTCCTGGCCACTCTAGCCTCAAAAGCACCTTTTTTTCATATTTCCGAGCACCGGCCTCCAATACGCCGAACGTCCGGAGCTCACTGCCACAGCCAAGGTGGCAGCCAGAACAACTCTTGTTTTCTTTCAAGGTCTCTGGGAACTACTTGCATTGCCACCCAGACTTTGGGGCTGCGGGCTTTCCTGGCCACTCTAGCCTCAAAAGCACCTTTTTTTCACTTTACCCCAGCACCGGCCTCCAATATGCCGAACGTCCTGGCCTGGCTCACACAGCCAAGGTGGCAGCCAGAACAACTCTTGCTTTCTTTCAAGGTCTCTGGGAACTACTTGCATTGCCACCCAGACTTTGGGGCTGCGGGCTTTCCTGGCCACTCTAGCCTCAAAAGCACCTTTTTTTCACTTTTCCCTAGCACCGTCCTCCAATATGCCGAACGTCCTGTCCTAGCTCCTATAGCCAAGGTGGCAGCCAGAACAACTCTTGCTTTCTTTCAAGGTCTCTGGGAACTACTTGCATTGCCACCCAGACTTTGGGGCTGCGGGCTTTCCTGGCCACTCTAGCCTCAAAAGCATCTTATTTTCACTTTACCCCAGCACCGGCCTCCAATATGCCGAACGTCCTGGCCTGGCTCCCACAGCCAAGGTGGCAGCCAGAACAACTCTTGCTTTCTTTCAAGGTCTCTGGGAACTACTTGCATTGCCACACAGACTTTGGGGCTGCGGGCTTTCCTGGCCACTCTAGCCTCAAAAGAACCTGTTTTTCACTTTTCCCCAGCACCGGCCTCCAATATGCCGAACGTCCTGTCCTAGCTCCTATAGCCAAGGTGGCAGCCAGAACAACTCTTGCTTTCTTTCAAGGTCTCTGGGAACTACTTGCATTGCCACCCAGACTTTGGGGCTGCGGGCTTTCCTGGCCACTCTAGCCTCACAAGCATCTTTTTTTCACTTTACCCCACACCGGCCTCCAATATGCCGAACGTCCTGGCCTGGCTCCCACAGCCAAGGTGGCAGCCAGAACAACTCTTGCTTTCTTTCAAGGTCTCTGGGAACTACTTGCATTGCCACCCAGACTTTGGGGCTGCGGGCTTTCCTGGCCACTCTAGCCTCAAAAGCACCTGTTTTTCATATTTCCCAGCACCGGCCTCCAATATGCCGAACGTCCTGGCCTGGCTCCCACAGCCAAGCTGGCAGCCAGAACAACTCTTGCTTTCTTTCAAGGTCTCTGGGAACTACTTGCATTGCCACCCAGACTTTGGGGCTGCGGGCTTTCCTGGCCACTCTAGCCTCAAAAGCACCTTTTTTTCATATTTCCCAGCACCGGCCTCCAATACGCCGAACGTCCTGGCCTGGCTCCCACAGCCAAGGTGGCAGCCAGAACAACTCTTGCTTTCTTTCAAGGTCTCTGGGAACTACTTGCATTGCCACCCAGACTTTGGGGCTGCGGGCTTTCCTGGCCACTCTATCCTCACAAGCATGTTTTTTTCACTTTACCCCACACCGGCCTCCAATACGCCGAACGTCCTGGCCTGGCTCCCACAGCCAAGCTGGCAGCCAGAACAACTCTTGCTTTCTTTCAAGGTCTCTGGGAACTACTTGCATTGCCACCCAGACTTTGGGGCTGCGGGCTTTCCTGGCCACTCTAGCCTCAAAAGCACCTGTTTTTCACTTTACCCCAGCACCGGACCCCAATATGCCGAACGTCCTGGCCTGGCTCCCACAGCCAAGGTGGCAGCCAGAACAACTCTTGCTTTCTTTCAAGGTCTCTGGGAACTACTTGCATTGCCACCCAGACTTTGGGGCTGCGGGCTTTCCTGGCCACTCTAGCCTCAAAAGAACCTGTTTTTCACTTTTCCCTAGCACCGTCCTCCAATATGCTGAACGTCCTGTCCTAGCTCCTATAGCCAAGGTGGCAGCCAGAACAACTCTTGCTTTCTTTCAAGGTCTCTGGGAACTACTTGCATTGCCACCCAGACTTTGGGGCTGCGGGCTTTCCTGGCCACTCTAGCCTCAAAAGCACCTGTTTTTCACTTTTCCCCAGCACCGGCCTCCAATACGCCGAACGTCCTGGCCTGGCTCCCACAGCCAAGGTGGCAGCCAGAACAACTCTTGCTTTCTTTCAAGGTCTCTGGGAACTACTTGCATTGCCACCCAGACTTTGGGGCTGCGGGCTTTCCTGGCCACTCTAGCCTCAAAAGCACCTTTTTTTCATATTTCCCAGCACCGGCCTCCAATACGCCGAACGTCCGGAGCTCACTGCCACAGCCAAGGTGGCAGCCAGAACAACTCTTGTTTTCTTTCAAGGTCTCTGGGAACTACTTGCATTGCCACCCAGACTTTGGGGCTGCGGGCTTTCCTGGCCACTCTATCCTCAAAAGCACCTTTTTTTCACTTTTCCCTAGCACCGTCCTCCAATATGCCGAACGTCCTGTCCTAGCTCCTATAGCCAAGGTGGCAGCCAGAACAACTCTTGCTTTCTTTCAAGGTCTCTGGGAACTACTTGCATTGCCACCCAGACTTTGGGGCTGCGGGCTTTCCTGGCCACTCTAGCCTCAAAAGCATCTTTTTTTCACTTTACCCCAGCACCGGCCTCCAATATGCCGAACGTCCTGGCCTGGCTCCCACAGCCAAGCTGGCAGCCAGAACAACTCTTGCTTTCTTTCAAGGTCTCTGGGAACTACTTGCATTGCCACCCAGACTTTGGGGCTGCGGGCTTTCCTGGCCACTCTAGCCTCAAAAGCACCTTTTATTCATATTTCCCAGCACCGGCCTCCAATATGCCGAACGTCCTGGCCTGGCTCCCACAGCCAAGCTGGCAGCCAGAACAACTCTTGCTTTCTTTCAAGGTCTCTGGGAACTACTTGCATTGCCACCCAGACTTTGGGGCTGCGGGCTTTCCTGGCCACTCTAGCCTCAAAAGAACCTTTTTTTCACTTTTCCCTAGCACCGTCCTCCAATATGCCGAACGTCCTGTCCTAGCTCCTATAGCCAAGGTGGCAGCCAGAACAACTCTTGCTTTCTTTCAAGGTCTCTGGGAACTACTTGCATTGCCACCCAGACTTTGGGGCTGCGGGCTTTCCTGGCCACTCTAGCCTCAAAAGCATCTTTTTTTCACTTTACCCCAGCACCGGCCTCCAATATGCCGAACGTCCTGGCCTGGCTCCCACAGCCAAGGTGGCAGCCAGAACAACTCTTGCTTTCTTTCAAGGTCTCTGGGAACTACTTGCATTGCCACACAGACTTTGGGGCTGCGGGCTTTCCTGGCCACTCTAGCCTCAAAAGAACCTGTTTTTCACTTTTCCCTAGCACCGTCCTCCAATATGCCGAACGTCCTGTCCTAGCTCCTATAGCCAAGGTGGCAGCCAGAACAACTCTTGCTTTCTTTCAAGGTCTCTGGGAACTACTTGCATTGCCACCCAGACTTTGGGGCTGCGGGCTTCCCTGGCCACTCTAGCCTCAAAAGCACCTGTTTTTCACTTTTCCCCAGCACCGTCCTCCAATATGCCGAACGTCCTGTCCTAGCTCCTATAGCCAAGGTGGCAGCCAGAACAACTCTTGCTTTCTTTCAAGGTCTCTGGGAACTACTTGCATTGCCACCCAGACTTTGGGGCTGCGGGCTTTCCTGGCCACTCTAGCCTCACAAGCATCTTTTTTTCACTTTACCCCACACCGGCCTCCAATATGCCGAACGTCCTGGCCTGGCTCCCACAGCCAAGGTGGCAGCCAGAACAACTCTTGCTTTCTTTCAAGGTCTCTGGGAACTACTTGCATTGCCACCCAGACTTTGGGGCTGCGGGCTTTCCTGGCCACTCTAGCCTCAAAAGCACCTGTTTTTCATATTTCCCAGCACCGGCCTCCAATATGCCGAACGTCCTGGCCTGGCTCCCACAGCCAAGGTGGCAGCCAGAACAACTCTTGCTTTCTTTCAAGGTCTCTGGGAACTACTTGCATTGCCACCCAGACTTTGGGGCTGCGGGCTTTCCTGGCCACTCTAGCCTCAAAAGCATCTTTTTTTCACTTTACCCCAGCACCGGCCCCCAATATGCCGAACGTCCTGGCCTGGCTCCCACAGCCAAGGTGGCAGCCAGAACAACTCTTGCTTTCTTTCAAGGTCTCTGGGAACTACTTGCATTGCCACCCAGACTTTGGGGCTGCGGGCTTTCCTGGCCACTCTAGCCTCAAAAGCACCTTTTTTTCATATTTCCGAGCACCGGCCTCCAATACGCCGAACGTCCGGAGCTCACTGCCACAGCCAAGGTGGCAGCCAGAACAACTCTTGTTTTCTTTCAAGGTCTCTGGGAACTACTTGCATTGCCACCCAGACTTTGGGGCTGCGGGCTTTCCTGGCCACTCTAGCCTCAAAAGCACCTTTTTTTCACTTTACCCCAGCACCGGCCTCCAATATGCCGAACGTCCTGGCCTGGCTCACACAGCCAAGGTGGCAGCCAGAACAACTCTTGCTTTCTTTCAAGGTCTCTGGGAACTACTTGCATTGCCACCCAGACTTTGGGGCTGCGGGCTTTCCTGGCCACTCTAGCCTCAAAAGCACCTTTTTTTCACTTTTCCCTAGCACCGTCCTCCAATATGCCGAACGTCCTGTCCTAGCTCCTATAGCCAAGGTGGCAGCCAGAACAACTCTTGCTTTCTTTCAAGGTCTCTGGGAACTACTTGCATTGCCACCCAGACTTTGGGGCTGCGGGCTTTCCTGGCCACTCTAGCCTCAAAAGCATCTTTTTTTCACTTTACCCCAGCACCGGCCTCCAATATGCCGAACGTCCTGGCCTGGCTCCCACAGCCAAGGTGGCAGCCAGAACAACTCTTGCTTTCTTTCAAGGTCTCTGGGAACTACTTGCATTGCCACACAGACTTTGGGGCTGCGGGCTTTCCTGGCCACTCTAGCCTCAAAAGAACCTGTTTTTCACTTTTCCCCAGCACCGGACCCCAATATGCCGAACGTCCTGTCCTAGCTCCTATAGCCAAGGTGGCAGCCAGAACAACTCTTGCTTTCTTTCAAGGTCTCTGGGAACTACTTGCATTGCCACACAGACTTTGGGGCTGCGGGCTTCCCTGGCCACTCTAGCCTCAAAAGCACCTGTTTTTCACTTTCCCCAGCACCGTCCTCCAATATGCTGAACGTCCTGGCCTGGCTCCCACAGCCAAGGTGGCAGCCAGAACAACTCTTGCTTTCTTTCAAGGTCTCTGGGAACTACTTGCATTGCCACCCAGACTTCGGGGCTGCGGGCTTTCCTGGCCACTCTAGCCTCAAAAGCACCTTTTTTTCACTTTACCCCAGCACCGGCCTCCAATATGCCGAACGTCCTGGCCTGGCTCCCACAGCCAAGGTGGCAGCCAGAACAACTCTTGCTTTCTTTCAAGGTCTCTGGGAACTACTTGCATTGCCACCCAGACTTTGGGGCTGCGGGCTTTCCTGGCCACTCTAGCCTCAAAAGCATCTTTTTTTCACTTTACCCCAGCACCGGCCTCCAATACGCCGAACGTCCTGGCCTGGCTCCCACAGCCAAGGTGGCAGCCAGAACAACTCTTGCTTTCTTTCAAGGTCTCTGGGAACTACTTGCATTGCCACCCAGACTTTGGGGCTGCGGGCTTTCCTGGCCACTCTAGCCTCAAAAGCACCTGTTTTTCACTTTTCCCTAGCACCGGCCTCCAATATGCCGAACGTCCTGGCCTGGCTCCCACAGCCAAGGTGGCAGCCAGAACAACACTTGTTTTCTTTCAAGGTCTCTGGGAACTACTTGCATTGCCACACAGACTTTGGGGCTGCGGGCTTTCCTGGCCACTCTAGCCTCAAAAGCACCTGTTTTTCACTTTTCCCCAGCACCGGCCTCCAATATGCCGAACGTCCTGGCCTGGCTCCCACAGCCAAGGTGGCAGCCAGAACAACTCTTGCTTTCTTTCAAGGTCTCTGGGAACTACTTGCATTGCCACCCAGACTTTGGGGCTGCGGGCTTCCCTGGCCACTCTAGCCTCAAAAGCACCTGTTTTTCACTTTTCCCCAGCACCGTCCTCCAATATGCTGAACGTCCTGGCCTGGCTCCCACAGCCAAGGTGGCAGCCAGAACAACTCTTGCTTTCTTTCAAGGTCTCTGGGAACTACTTGCATTGCCACCCAGACTTTGGGGCTGCGGGCTTTCCTGGCCACTCTAGCCTCAAAAGAACCTGTTTTTCACTTTTCCCTAGCACCATCCTCCAATATGCCGAACGTCCTGTCCTAGCTCCTATAGCCAAGGTGGCAGCCAGAACAACTCTTGCTTTCTTTCAAGGTCTCTGGGAACTACTTGCATTGCCACCCAGACTTTGGGGCTGCGGGCTTTCCTGGCCACTCTAGCCTCAAAAGCATCTTTTTTTCACTTTACCCCACACCGGCCTCCAATATGCCGAACGTCCTGGCCTGGCTCCCACAGCCAAGGTGGCAGCCAGAACAACTCTTGCTTTCTTTCAAGGTCTCTGGGAACTACTTGCATTGCCACCCAGACTTTGGGGCTGCGGGCTTTCCTGGCCACTCTAGCCTCAAAAGCACCTGTTTTTCATATTTCCCAGCACCGGCCTCCAATATGCCGAACGTCCTGGCCTGGCTCCCACAGCCAAGGTGGCAGCCAGAACAACTCTTGCTTTCTTTCAAGGTCTCTGGAAACTACTTGCATTGCCACCCAGACTTTGGGGCTGCGGGCTTTCCTGGCCACTCTAGCCTCAAAAGCATCTTTTTTTCACTTTACCCCAGCACCGGCCCCCAATATGCCGAACGTCCTGGCCTGGCTCCCACAGCCAAGGTGGCAGCCAGAACAACTCCTGCTTTCTTTCAAGGTCTCTGGGAACTACTTGCATTGCCACACAGACTTTGGGGCTGCGGGCTTTCCTGGCCACTCTAGCCTCAAAAGCACCTGTTTTTCACTTTTCCCTAGCACCGTCCTCCAATATGCCGAACGTCCTGTCCTAGCTCCTATAGCCAAGGTGGCAGCCAGAACAACTCTTGCTTTCTTTCAAGGTCTCTGGGAACTACTTGCATTGCCACCCAGACTTTGGGGCTGCGGGCTTTCCTGGCCACTCTAGCCTCAAAAGCACCTGTTTTTCACTTTTCCCCAGCACCGTCCTCCAATATGCTGAACGTCCTGGCCTGGCTCCCACAGCCAAGGTGGCAGCCAGAACAACTCTTACTTTCTTTCAAGGTCTCTGGGAACTACTTGCATTGCCACCCAGACTTTGGGGCTGCGGGCTTTCCTGGCCACTCTAGCCTCAAAAGCACCTGTTTTTCACTTTACCCCAGCACCGGCCTCCAATATGCCGAACGTCCTGGCCTGGCTCCCACAGCCAAGGTGGCAGCCAGAACAACTCTTGCTTTCTTTCAAGGTCTCTGGGAACTACTTGCATTGCCACCCAGACTTTGGGGCTGCGGGCTTTCCTGGCCACTCTAGCCTCAAAAGAACCTGTTTTTCACTTTTCCCTAGCACCGTCCTCCAATATGCCGAACGTCCTGTCCTAGCTCCTATAGCCAAGGTGGCAGCCAGAACAACTCTTGCTTTCTTTCAAGGTCTCTGGGAACTACTTGCATTGCCACCCAGACTTTGGGGCTGCGGGCTTTCCTGGCCACTCTAGCCTCATAAGCATCTTTTTTTCACTTTACCCCACACCGGCCTCCAATATGCCGAACGTCCTGGCCTGGCTCCCACAGCCAAGGTGGCAGCCAGAACAACTCTTGCTTTCTTTCAAGGTCTCTGGGAACTACTTGCATTGCCACCCAGACTTTGGGGCTGCGGGCTTTCCTGGCCACTCTAGCCTCAAAAGCACCTGTTTTTCATATTTCCCAGCACCGTCCTCCAATATGCCGAACGTCCTGGCCTGGCTCCCACAGCCAAGGTGGCAGCCAGAACAACTCTTGCTTTCTTTCAAGGTCTCTGGAAACTACTTGCATTGCCACACAGACTTTGGGGCTGCGGGCTTTCCTGGCCACTCTAGCCTCAAAAGCACCTGTTTTTCACTTTACCCCAGCACCGGCCTCCAATACGCCGAACGTCCTGGCCTGGCTCCTATAGCCAAGGTGGCAGCCAGAACAACTCTTGCTTTCTTTCAAGGTCTCTGGAAACTACTTGCATTGCCACCCAGACTTTGGGGCTGCGGGCTTTCCTGGCCACTCTAGCCTCAAAAGCACCTGTTTTTCATATTTCCCAGCACCGGCCTCCAATACGCCGAACGTCCTGGCCTGGCTCCCACAGCCAAGCTGGCAGCCAGAACAACTCTTGCTTTCTTTCAAGGTCTCTGGGAACTACTTGCATTGCCACCCAGACTTTGGGGCTGCGGGCTTCCCTGGCCACTCTAGCCTCAAAAGCACCTGTTTTTCACTTTTCCCCAGCACCGTCCTCCAATATGCTGAACGTCCTGGCCTGGCTCCCACAGCCAAGGTGGCAGCCAGAACAACTCTTGCTTTCTTTCAAGGTCTCTGGGAACTACTTGCATTGCCACCCAGACTTTGGGGCTGCGGGCTTTCCTGGCCACTCTAGCCTCAAAAGAACCTGTTTTTCACTTTTCCCTAGCACCATCCTCCAATATGCCGAACGTCCTGTCCTAGCTCCTATAGCCAAGGTGGCAGCCAGAACAACTCTTGCTTTCTTTCAAGGTCTCTGGGAACTACTTGCATTGCCACCCAGACTTTGGGGCTGCGGGCTTTCCTGGCCACTCTAGCCTCACAAGCATCTTTTTTTCACTTTACCCCACACCGGCCTCCAATATGCCGAACGTCCTGGCCTGGCTCCCACAGCCAAGGTGGCAGCCAGAACAACTCTTGCTTTCTTTCAAGGTCTCTGGGAACTACTTGCATTGCCACCCAGACTTTGGGGCTGCGGGCTTTCCTGGCCACTCTAGCCTCAAAAGCACCTGTTTTTCATATTTCCCAGCACCGGCCTCCAATATGCCGAACGTCCTGGCCTGGCTCCCACAGCCAAGGTGGCAGCCAGAACAACTCTTGCTTTCTTTCAAGGTCTCTGGAAACTACTTGCATTGCCACCCAGACTTTGGGGCTGCGGGCTTTCCTGGCCACTCTAGCCTCAAAAGCATCTTTTTTTCACTTTACCCCAGCACCGGCCCCCAATATGCCGAACGTCCTGGCCTGGCTCCCACAGCCAAGGTGGCAGCCAGAACAACTCCTGCTTTCTTTCAAGGTCTCTGGGAACTACTTGCATTGCCACACAGACTTTGGGGCTGCGGGCTTTCCTGGCCACTCTAGCCTCAAAAGCACCTGTTTTTCACTTTTCCCTAGCACCGTCCTCCAATATGCCGAACGTCCTGTCCTAGCTCCTATAGCCAAGGTGGCAGCCAGAACAACTCTTGCTTTCTTTCAAGGTCTCTGGGAACTACTTGCATTGCCACCCAGACTTTGGGGCTGCGGGCTTTCCTGGCCACTCTAGCCTCAAAAGCACCTGTTTTTCACTTTTCCCCAGCACCGTCCTCCAATATGCTGAACGTCCTGGCCTGGCTCCCACAGCCAAGGTGGCAGCCAGAACAACTCTTACTTTCTTTCAAGGTCTCTGGGAACTACTTGCATTGCCACCCAGACTTTGGGGCTGCGGGCTTTCCTGGCCACTCTAGCCTCAAAAGCACCTGTTTTTCACTTTACCCCAGCACCGGCCTCCAATATGCCGAACGTCCTGGCCTGGCTCCCACAGCCAAGGTGGCAGCCAGAACAACTCTTGCTTTCTTTCAAGGTCTCTGGGAACTACTTGCATTGCCACCCAGACTTTGGGGCTGCGGGCTTTCCTGGCCACTCTAGCCTCAAAAGAACCTGTTTTTCACTTTTCCCTAGCACCGTCCTCCAATATGCCGAACGTCCTGTCCTAGCTCCTATAGCCAAGGTGGCAGCCAGAACAACTCTTGCTTTCTTTCAAGGTCTCTGGGAACTACTTGCATTGCCACCCAGACTTTGGGGCTGCGGGCTTTCCTGGCCACTCTAGCCTCACAAGCATCTTTTTTTCACTTTACCCCACACCGGCCTCCAATATGCCGAACGTCCTGGCCTGGCTCCCACAGCCAAGGTGGCAGCCAGAACAACTCTTGCTTTCTTTCAAGGTCTCTGGGAACTACTTGCATTGCCACCCAGACTTTGGGGCTGCGGGCTTTCCTGGCCACTCTAGCCTCAAAAGCACCTGTTTTTCATATTTCCCAGCACCGTCCTCCAATATGCCGAACGTCCTGGCCTGGCTCCCACAGCCAAGGTGGCAGCCAGAACAACTCTTGCTTTCTTTCAAGGTCTCTGGAAACTACTTGCATTGCCACACAGACTTTGGGGCTGCGGGCTTTCCTGGCCACTCTAGCCTCAAAAGCACCTGTTTTTCACTTTACCCCAGCACCGGCCTCCAATACGCCGAACGTCCTGGCCTGGCTCCTATAGCCAAGGTGGCAGCCAGAACAACTCTTGCTTTCTTTCAAGGTCTCTGGAAACTACTTGCATTGCCACCCAGACTTTGGGGCTGCGGGCTTTCCTGGCCACTCTAGCCTCAAAAGCACCTGTTTTTCATATTTCCCAGCACCGGCCTCCAATACGCCGAACGTCCTGGCCTGGCTCCCACAGCCAAGCTGGCAGCCAGAACAACTCTTGCTTTCTTTCAAGGTCTCTGGGAACTACTTGCATTGCCACCCAGACTTTGGGGCTGCGGGCTTTCCTGGCCACTCTAGCCTCAAAAGCACCTTTTTTTCATATTTCCCAGCACCGGCCTCCAATACGCCGAACGTCCGGAGCTCACTGCCACAGCCAAGGTGGCAGCCAGAACAACTCTTGCTTTCTTTCAAGGTCTCTGGGAACTACTTGCATTGCCACCCAGACTTTGGGGCTGCGGGCTTTCCTGGCCACTCTAGCCTCAAAAGCACCTTTTTTTCACTTTACCCCAGCACCGGCCTCCAATATGCCGAACGTCCTGGCCTGGCTCCCACAGCCAAGGTGGCAGCCAGAACAACTCTTGCTTTCTTTCAAGGTCTCTGGGAACTACTTGCATTGCCACCCAGACTTTGGGGCTGCGGGCTTTCCTGGCCACTCTAGCCTCAAAAGCACCTTTTTTTCACTTTTCCCTAGCACCGTCCTCCAATATGCCGAACGTCCTGTCCTAGCTCCTATAGCCAAGGTGGCAGCCAGAACAACTCTTGCTTTCTTTCAAGGTCTCTGGGAACTACTTGCATTGCCACCCAGACTTTGGGGCTGCGGGCTTTCCTGGCCACTCTAGCCTCAAAAGCATCTTTTTTTCACTTTACCCCAGCACCGGCCTCCAATATGCCGAACGTCCTGGCCTGGCTCCCACAGCCAAGGTGGCAGCCAGAACAACTCTTGCTTTCTTTCAAGGTCTCTGGGAACTACTTGCATTGCCACACAGACTTTGGGGCTGCGGGCTTTCCTGGCCACTCTAGCCTCAAAAGAACCTGTTTTTCACTTTTCCCCAGCACCGGCCTCCAATATGCCGAACGTCCTGTCCTAGCTCCTATAGCCAAGGTGGCAGCCAGAACAACTCTTGCTTTCTTTCAAGGTCTCTGGGAACTACTTGCATTGCCACACAGACTTTGGGGCTGCGGGCTTCCCTGGCCACTCTAGCCTCAAAAGCACCTGTTTTTCACTTTCCCCAGCACCGTCCTCCAATATGCTGAACGTCCTGGCCTGGCTCCCACAGCCAAGGTGGCAGCCAGAACAACTCTTGCTTTCTTTCAAGGTCTCTGGGAACTACTTGCATTGCCACCCAGACTTCGGGGCTGCGGGCTTTCCTGGCCACTCTAGCCTCAAAAGCACCTTTTTTTCACTTTACCCCAGCACCGGCCTCCAATATGCCGAACGTCCTGGCCTGGCTCCCACAGCCAAGGTGGCAGCCAGAACAACTCTTGCTTTCTTTCAAGGTCTCTGGGAACTACTTGCATTGCCACCCAGACTTTGGGGCTGCGGGCTTTCCTGGCCACTCTAGCCTCAAAAGCATCTTTTTTTCACTTTACCCCAGCACCGGCCTCCAATACGCCGAACGTCCTGGCCTGGCTCCCACAGCCAAGGTGGCAGACAGAACAACTCTTGCTTTCTTTCAAGGTCTCTGGGAACTACTTGCATTGCCACCCAGACTTTGGGGCTGCGGGCTTTCCTGGCCACTCTAGCCTCAAAAGCACCTGTTTTTCACTTTTCCCTAGCACCGGCCTCCAATATGCCGAACGTCCTGGCCTGGCTCCCACAGCCAAGGTGGCAGCCAGAACAACACTTGTTTTCTTTCAAGGTCTCTGGGAACTACTTGCATTGCCACCCAGACTTTGGGGCTGCGGGCTTTCCTGGCCACTCTAGCCTCAAAAGCACCTGTTTTTCACTTTTCCCCAGCACCGGCCTCCAATATGCCGAACGTCCTGGCCTGGCTCCCACAGCCAAGGTGGCAGCCAGAACAACTCTTGCTTTCTTTCAAGGTCTCTGGGAACTACTTGCATTGCCACCCAGACTTTGGGGCTGCGGGCTTTCCTGGCCACTCTAGCCTCAAAAGCACCTTTTTTTCACTTTTCCCTAGCACCGTCCTCCAATATGCCGAACGTCCTGTCCTAGCTCCTATAGCCAAGGTGGCAGCCAGAACAACTCTTGCTTTCTTTCAAGGTCTCTGGGAACTACTTGCATTGCCACCCAGACTTTGGGGCTGCGGGCTTTCCTGGCCACTCTAGCCTCAAAAGCATCTTTTTTTCACTTTACCCCAGCACCGGACCCCAATATGCCGAACGTCCTGGCCTGGCTCCCACAGCCAAGCTGGCAGCCAGAACAACTCTTGCTTTCTTTCAAGGTCTCTGGGAACTACTTGCATTGCCACACAGACTTTGGGGCTGCGGGCTTTCCTGGCCACTCTAGCCTCAAAAGAACCTGTTTTTCACTTTTCCCTAGCACCGTCCTCCAATATGCCGAACGTCCTGTCCTAGCTCCTATAGCCAAGGTGGCAGCCAGAACAACTCTTGCTTTCTTTCAAGGTCTCTGGGAACTACTTGCATTGCCACCCAGACTTTGGGGCTGCGGGCTTTCCTGGCCACTCTAGCCTCAAAAGCATCTTTTTTTCACTTTACCCCACACCGGCCTCCAATATGCCGAACGTCCTGGCCTGGCTCCCACAGCCAAGCTGGCAGCCAGAACAACTCTTGCTTTCTTTCAAGGTCTCTGGGAACTACTTGCATTGCCACCCAGACTTTGGGGCTGCGGGCTTTCCTGGCCACTCTAGCCTCAAAAGCACCTGTTTTTCATATTTCCCAGCACCGGCCTCCAATATGCCGAACGTCCTGGCCTGGCTCCCACAGCCAAGGTGGCAGCCAGAACAACTCTTGCTTTCTTTCAAGGTCTCTGGAAACTACTTGCATTGCCACCCAGACTTTGGGGCTGCGGGCTTTCCTGGCCACTCTAGCCTCAAAAGCATCTTTTTTTCACTTTACCCCAGCACCGGCCCCCAATATGCCGAACGTCCTGGCCTGGCTCCCACAGCCAAGGTGGCAGCCAGAACAACTCCTGCTTTCTTTCAAGGTCTCTGGGAACTACTTGCATTGCCACACAGACTTTGGGGCTGCGGGCTTTCCTGGCCACTCTAGCCTCAAAAGCACCTGTTTTTCACTTTTCCCTAGCACCGTCCTCCAATATGCCGAACGTCCTGTCCTAGCTCCTATAGCCAAGGTGGCAGCCAGAACAACTCTTGCTTTCTTTCAAGGTCTCTGGGAACTACTTGCATTGCCACCCAGACTTTGGGGCTGCGGGCTTTCCTGGCCACTCTAGCCTCAAAAGAACCTGTTTTTCACTTTTCCCTAGCACCGTCCTCCAATATGCCGAACGTCCTGTCCTAGCTCCTATAGCCAAGGTGGCAGCCAGAAGAACTCTTGCTTTCTTTCAAGGTCTCTGGGAACTACTTGCATTGCCACCCAGACTTTGGGGCTGCGGGCTTTCCTGGCCACTCTAGCCTCACAAGCATCTTTTTTTCACTTTACCCCACACCGGCCTCCAATATGCCGAACGTCCTGGCCTGGCTCCCACAGCCAAGGTGGCAGCCAGAACAACTCTTGCTTTCTTTCAAGGTCTCTGGGAACTACTTGCATTGCCACCCAGACTTTGGGGCTGCGGGCTTTCCTGGCCACTCTAGCCTCAAAAGCACCTGTTTTTCATATTTCCCAGCACCGTCCTCCAATATGCCGAACGTCCTGGCCTGGCTCCCACAGCCAAGGTGGCAGCCAGAACAACTCTTGCTTTCTTTCAAGGTCTCTGGAAACTACTTGCATTGCCACACAGACTTTGGGGCTGCGGGCTTTCCTGGCCACTCTAGCCTCAAAAGCACCTGTTTTTCACTTTACCCCAGCACCGGCCTCCAATACGCCGAACGTCCTGGCCTGGCTCCCACAGCCAAGGTGGCAGCCAGAACAACTCTTACTTTCTTTCAAGGTCTCTGGGAACTACTTGCATTGCCACCCAGACTTTGGGGCTGCGGGCTTTCCTGGCCACTCTAGCCTCAAAAGCACCTGTATTTCACTTTACCCCAGCACCGGACCCCAATATGCCGAACGTCCTGGCCTGGCTCCCACAGCCAAGGTGGCAGCCAGAACAACTCTTGCTTTCTTTCAAGGTCTCTGGGAACTACTTGCATTGCCACCCAGACTTTGGGGCTGCGGGCTTTCCTGGCCACTCTAGCCTCAAAAGAACCTGTTTTTCACTTTTCCCTAGCACCGTCCTCCAATATGCCGAACGTCCTGTCCTAGCTCCTATAGCCAAGGTGGCAGCCAGAACAACTCTTGCTTTCTTTCAAGGTCTCTGGGAACTACTTGCATTGCCACCCAGACTTTGGGGCTGCGGGCTTTCCTGGCCACCCTAGCCTCAAAAGCATCTTTTTTTCACTTTACACCACACCGGCCTCCAATATGCCGAACGTCCTGGCCTGGCTCCCACAGCCAAGGTGGCAGCCAGAACAACTCTTGCTTTCTTTCAAGGTCTCTGGGAACTACTTGCATTGCCACACAGACTTTGGGGCTGCGGGCTTTCCTGGCCACTCTAGCCTCAAAAGCACCTGTTTTTCATATTTCCCAGCACCGGCCTCCAATATGCCGAATGTCCTGGCCTGGCTCTCACAGCCAAGCTGGCAGCCAGAACAACTTTTGCTTTCTTTCAAGGTCTCTGGAAACTACTTGCATTGCCACACAGACTTTGGGGCTGCGGGCTTTCCTGGCCACTCTAGCCTCAAAAGCACCTGTTTTTCATATTTCCCAGCACCGGCCTCCAATATGCCGAACGTCCTGGCCTGGCTCCCACAGCCAAGCTGGCAGCCAGAACAACTCTTGCTTTCTTTCAAGGTCTCTGGAAACTACTTGCATTGCCACCCAGACTTTGGGGCTGCGGGCTTCCCTGGCCACTCTAGCCTCAAAAGCACCTGTTTTTCACTTTTCCCCAGCACCGTCCTCCAATATGCCGAACGTCCTGTCCTAGCTCCTATAGCCAAGGTGGCAGCCAGAACAACTCTTGCTTTCTTTCAAGGTCTCTGGGAACTACTTGCATTGCCACCCAGACTTTGGGGCTGCGGGCTTTCCTGGCCACTCTAGCCTCACAAGCATCTTTTTTTCACTTTACCCCACACCGGCCTCCAATATGCCGAACGTCCTGGCCTGGCTCCCACAGCCAAGGTGGCAGCCAGAACAACTCTTGCTTTCTTTCAAGGTCTCTGGGAACTACTTGCATTGCCACCCAGACTTTGGGGCTGCGGGCTTTCCTGGCCACTCTAGCCTCAAAAGCACCTGTTTTTCATATTTCCCAGCACCGGCCTCCAATATGCCGAACGTCCTGGCCTGGCTCCCACAGCCAAGGTGGCAGCCAGAACAACTCTTGCTTTCTTTCAAGGTCTCTGGGAACTACTTGCATTGCCACCCAGACTTTGGGGCTGCGGGCTTTCCTGGCCACTCTAGCCTCAAAAGCATCTTTTTTTCACTTTACCCCAGCACCGGCCCCCAATATGCCGAACGTCCTGGCCTGGCTCCCACAGCCAAGGTGGCAGCCAGAACAACTCTTGCTTTCTTTCAAGGTCTCTGGGAACTACTTGCATTGCCACCCAGACTTTGGGGCTGCGGGCTTTCCTGGCCACTCTAGCCTCAAAAGCACCTTTTTTTCATATTTCCGAGCACCGGCCTCCAATACGCCGAACGTCCGGAGCTCACTGCCACAGCCAAGGTGGCAGCCAGAACAACTCTTGTTTTCTTTCAAGGTCTCTGGGAACTACTTGCATTGCCACCCAGACTTTGGGGCTGCGGGCTTTCCTGGCCACTCTAGCCTCAAAAGCACCTTTTTTTCACTTTACCCCAGCACCGGCCTCCAATATGCCGAACGTCCTGGCCTGGCTCACACAGCCAAGGTGGCAGCCAGAACAACTCTTGCTTTCTTTCAAGGTCTCTGGGAACTACTTGCATTGCCACCCAGACTTTGGGGCTGCGGGCTTTCCTGGCCACTCTAGCCTCAAAAGCACCTTTTTTTCACTTTTCCCTAGCACCGTCCTCCAATATGCCGAACGTCCTGTCCTAGCTCCTATAGCCAAGGTGGCAGCCAGAACAACTCTTGCTTTCTTTCAAGGTCTCTGGGAACTACTTGCATTGCCACCCAGACTTTGGGGCTGCGGGCTTTCCTGGCCACTCTAGCCTCAAAAGCATCTTTTTTTCACTTTACCCCAGCACCGGCCTCCAATATGCCGAACGTCCTGGCCTGGCTCCCACAGCCAAGGTGGCAGCCAGAACAACTCTTGCTTTCTTTCAAGGTCTCTGGGAACTACTTGCATTGCCACACAGACTTTGGGGCTGCGGGCTTTCCTGGCCACTCTAGCCTCAAAAGAACCTGTTTTTCACTTTTCCCCAGCACCGGACCCCAATATGCCGAACGTCCTGTCCTAGCTCCTATAGCCAAGGTGGCAGCCAGAACAACTCTTGCTTTCTTTCAAGGTCTCTGGGAACTACTTGCATTGCCACACAGACTTTGGGGCTGCGGGCTTCCCTGGCCACTCTAGCCTCAAAAGCACCTGTTTTTCACTTTCCCCAGCACCGTCCTCCAATATGCTGAACGTCCTGGCCTGGCTCCCACAGCCAAGGTGGCAGCCAGAACAACTCTTGCTTTCTTTCAAGGTCTCTGGGAACTACTTGCATTGCCACCCAGACTTCGGGGCTGCGGGCTTTCCTGGCCACTCTAGCCTCAAAAGCACCTTTTTTTCACTTTACCCCAGCACCGGCCTCCAATATGCCGAACGTCCTGGCCTGGCTCCCACAGCCAAGGTGGCAGCCAGAACAACTCTTGCTTTCTTTCAAGGTCTCTGGGAACTACTTGCATTGCCACCCAGACTTTGGGGCTGCGGGCTTTCCTGGCCACTCTAGCCTCAAAAGCATCTTTTTTTCACTTTACCCCAGCACCGGCCTCCAATACGCCGAACGTCCTGGCCTGGCTCCCACAGCCAAGGTGGCAGCCAGAACAACTCTTGCTTTCTTTCAAGGTCTCTGGGAACTACTTGCATTGCCACCCAGACTTTGGGGCTGCGGGCTTTCCTGGCCACTCTAGCCTCAAAAGCACCTGTTTTTCACTTTTCCCTAGCACCGGCCTCCAATATGCCGAACGTCCTGGCCTGGCTCCCACAGCCAAGGTGGCAGCCAGAACAACACTTGTTTTCTTTCAAGGTCTCTGGGAACTACTTGCATTGCCACACAGACTTTGGGGCTGCGGGCTTTCCTGGCCACTCTAGCCTCAAAAGCACCTGTTTTTCACTTTTCCCCAGCACCGGCCTCCAATATGCCGAACGTCCTGGCCTGGCTCCCACAGCCAAGGTGGCAGCCAGAACAACTCTTGCTTTCTTTCAAGGTCTCTGGGAACTACTTGCATTGCCACCCAGACTTTGGGGCTGCGGGCTTCCCTGGCCACTCTAGCCTCAAAAGCACCTGTTTTTCACTTTTCCCCAGCACCGTCCTCCAATATGCTGAACGTCCTGGCCTGGCTCCCACAGCCAAGGTGGCAGCCAGAACAACTCTTGCTTTCTTTCAAGGTCTCTGGGAACTACTTGCATTGCCACCCAGACTTTGGGGCTGCGGGCTTTCCTGGCCACTCTAGCCTCAAAAGAACCTGTTTTTCACTTTTCCCTAGCACCATCCTCCAATATGCCGAACGTCCTGTCCTAGCTCCTATAGCCAAGGTGGCAGCCAGAACAACTCTTGCTTTCTTTCAAGGTCTCTGGGAACTACTTGCATTGCCACCCAGACTTTGGGGCTGCGGGCTTTCCTGGCCACTCTAGCCTCAAAAGCATCTTTTTTTCACTTTACCCCACACCGGCCTCCAATATGCCGAACGTCCTGGCCTGGCTCCCACAGCCAAGGTGGCAGCCAGAACAACTCTTGCTTTCTTTCAAGGTCTCTGGGAACTACTTGCATTGCCACCCAGACTTTGGGGCTGCGGGCTTTCCTGGCCACTCTAGCCTCAAAAGCACCTGTTTTTCATATTTCCCAGCACCGGCCTCCAATATGCCGAACGTCCTGGCCTGGCTCCCACAGCCAAGGTGGCAGCCAGAACAACTCTTGCTTTCTTTCAAGGTCTCTGGAAACTACTTGCATTGCCACCCAGACTTTGGGGCTGCGGGCTTTCCTGGCCACTCTAGCCTCAAAAGCATCTTTTTTTCACTTTACCCCAGCACCGGCCCCCAATATGCCGAACGTCCTGGCCTGGCTCCCACAGCCAAGGTGGCAGCCAGAACAACTCCTGCTTTCTTTCAAGGTCTCTGGGAACTACTTGCATTGCCACACAGACTTTGGGGCTGCGGGCTTTCCTGGCCACTCTAGCCTCAAAAGCACCTGTTTTTCACTTTTCCCTAGCACCGTCCTCCAATATGCCGAACGTCCTGTCCTAGCTCCTATAGCCAAGGTGGCAGCCAGAACAACTCTTGCTTTCTTTCAAGGTCTCTGGGAACTACTTGCATTGCCACCCAGACTTTGGGGCTGCGGGCTTTCCTGGCCACTCTAGCCTCAAAAGCACCTGTTTTTCACTTTTCCCCAGCACCGTCCTCCAATATGCTGAACGTCCTGGCCTGGCTCCCACAGCCAAGGTGGCAGCCAGAACAACTCTTACTTTCTTTCAAGGTCTCTGGGAACTACTTGCATTGCCACCCAGACTTTGGGGCTGCGGGCTTTCCTGGCCACTCTAGCCTCAAAAGCACCTGTTTTTCACTTTACCCCAGCACCGGCCTCCAATATGCCGAACGTCCTGGCCTGGCTCCCACAGCCAAGGTGGCAGCCAGAACAACTCTTGCTTTCTTTCAAGGTCTCTGGGAACTACTTGCATTGCCACCCAGACTTTGGGGCTGCGGGCTTTCCTGGCCACTCTAGCCTCAAAAGAACCTGTTTTTCACTTTTCCCTAGCACCGTCCTCCAATATGCCGAACGTCCTGTCCTAGCTCCTATAGCCAAGGTGGCAGCCAGAACAACTCTTGCTTTCTTTCAAGGTCTCTGGGAACTACTTGCATTGCCACCCAGACTTTGGGGCTGCGGGCTTTCCTGGCCACTCTAGCCTCATAAGCATCTTTTTTTCACTTTACCCCACACCGGCCTCCAATATGCCGAACGTCCTGGCCTGGCTCCCACAGCCAAGGTGGCAGCCAGAACAACTCTTGCTTTCTTTCAAGGTCTCTGGGAACTACTTGCATTGCCACCCAGACTTTGGGGCTGCGGGCTTTCCTGGCCACTCTAGCCTCAAAAGCACCTGTTTTTCATATTTCCCAGCACCGGCCTCCAATATGCCGAACGTCCTGGCCTGGCTCCCACAGCCAAGGTGGCAGCCAGAACAACTCTTGCTTTCTTTCAAGGTCTCTGGAAACTACTTGCATTGCCACACAGACTTTGGGGCTGCGGGCTTTCCTGGCCACTCTAGCCTCAAAAGCACCTGTTTTTCACTTTACCCCAGCACCGGCCTCCAATACGCCGAACGTCCTGGCCTGGCTCCTATAGCCAAGGTGGCAGCCAGAACAACTCTTGCTTTCTTTCAAGGTCTCTGGAAACTACTTGCATTGCCACCCAGACTTTGGGGCTGCGGGCTTTCCTGGCCACTCTAGCCTCAAAAGCACCTGTTTTTCATATTTCCCAGCACCGGCCTCCAATACGCCGAACGTCCTGGCCTGGCTCCCACAGCCAAGCTGGCAGCCAGAACAACTCTTGCTTTCTTTCAAGGTCTCTGGGAACTACTTGCATTGCCACCCAGACTTTGGGGCTGCGGGCTTCCCTGGCCACTCTAGCCTCAAAAGCACCTGTTTTTCACTTTTCCCCAGCACCGTCCTCCAATATGCTGAACGTCCTGGCCTGGCTCCCACAGCCAAGGTGGCAGCCAGAACAACTCTTGCTTTCTTTCAAGGTCTCTGGGAACTACTTGCATTGCCACCCAGACTTTGGGGCTGCGGGCTTTCCTGGCCACTCTAGCCTCAAAAGAACCTGTTTTTCACTTTTCCCTAGCACCATCCTCCAATATGCCGAACGTCCTGTCCTAGCTCCTATAGCCAAGGTGGCAGCCAGAACAACTCTTGCTTTCTTTCAAGGTCTCTGGGAACTACTTGCATTGCCACCCAGACTTTGGGGCTGCGGGCTTTCCTGGCCACTCTAGCCTCACAAGCATCTTTTTTTCACTTTACCCCACACCGGCCTCCAATATGCCGAACGTCCTGGCCTGGCTCCCACAGCCAAGGTGGCAGCCAGAACAACTCTTGCTTTCTTTCAAGGTCTCTGGGAACTACTTGCATTGCCACCCAGACTTTGGGGCTGCGGGCTTTCCTGGCCACTCTAGCCTCAAAAGCACCTGTTTTTCATATTTCCCAGCACCGGCCTCCAATATGCCGAACGTCCTGGCCTGGCTCCCACAGCCAAGGTGGCAGCCAGAACAACTCTTGCTTTCTTTCAAGGTCTCTGGAAACTACTTGCATTGCCACCCAGACTTTGGGGCTGCGGGCTTTCCTGGCCACTCTAGCCTCAAAAGCATCTTTTTTTCACTTTACCCCAGCACCGGCCCCCAATATGCCGAACGTCCTGGCCTGGCTCCCACAGCCAAGGTGGCAGCCAGAACAACTCCTGCTTTCTTTCAAGGTCTCTGGGAACTACTTGCATTGCCACACAGACTTTGGGGCTGCGGGCTTTCCTGGCCACTCTAGCCTCAAAAGCACCTGTTTTTCACTTTTCCCTAGCACCGTCCTCCAATATGCCGAACGTCCTGTCCTAGCTCCTATAGCCAAGGTGGCAGCCAGAACAACTCTTGCTTTCTTTCAAGGTCTCTGGGAACTACTTGCATTGCCACCCAGACTTTGGGGCTGCGGGCTTTCCTGGCCACTCTAGCCTCAAAAGCACCTGTTTTTCACTTTTCCCCAGCACCGTCCTCCAATATGCTGAACGTCCTGGCCTGGCTCCCACAGCCAAGGTGGCAGCCAGAACAACTCTTACTTTCTTTCAAGGTCTCTGGGAACTACTTGCATTGCCACCCAGACTTTGGGGCTGCGGGCTTTCCTGGCCACTCTAGCCTCAAAAGCACCTGTTTTTCACTTTACCCCAGCACCGGCCTCCAATATGCCGAACGTCCTGGCCTGGCTCCCACAGCCAAGGTGGCAGCCAGAACAACTCTTGCTTTCTTTCAAGGTCTCTGGGAACTACTTGCATTGCCACCCAGACTTTGGGGCTGCGGGCTTTCCTGGCCACTCTAGCCTCAAAAGAACCTGTTTTTCACTTTTCCCTAGCACCGTCCTCCAATATGCCGAACGTCCTGTCCTAGCTCCTATAGCCAAGGTGGCAGCCAGAACAACTCTTGCTTTCTTTCAAGGTCTCTGGGAACTACTTGCATTGCCACCCAGACTTTGGGGCTGCGGGCTTTCCTGGCCACTCTAGCCTCACAAGCATCTTTTTTTCACTTTACCCCACACCGGCCTCCAATATGCCGAACGTCCTGGCCTGGCTCCCACAGCCAAGGTGGCAGCCAGAACAACTCTTGCTTTCTTTCAAGGTCTCTGGGAACTACTTGCATTGCCACCCAGACTTTGGGGCTGCGGGCTTTCCTGGCCACTCTAGCCTCAAAAGCACCTGTTTTTCATATTTCCCAGCACCGTCCTCCAATATGCCGAACGTCCTGGCCTGGCTCCCACAGCCAAGGTGGCAGCCAGAACAACTCTTGCTTTCTTTCAAGGTCTCTGGAAACTACTTGCATTGCCACACAGACTTTGGGGCTGCGGGCTTTCCTGGCCACTCTAGCCTCAAAAGCACCTGTTTTTCACTTTACCCCAGCACCGGCCTCCAATACGCCGAACGTCCTGGCCTGGCTCCTATAGCCAAGGTGGCAGCCAGAACAACTCTTGCTTTCTTTCAAGGTCTCTGGAAACTACTTGCATTGCCACCCAGACTTTGGGGCTGCGGGCTTTCCTGGCCACTCTAGCCTCAAAAGCACCTGTTTTTCATATTTCCCAGCACCGGCCTCCAATACGCCGAACGTCCTGGCCTGGCTCCCACAGCCAAGCTGGCAGCCAGAACAACTCTTGCTTTCTTTCAAGGTCTCTGGGAACTACTTGCATTGCCACCCAGACTTTGGGGCTGCGGGCTTTCCTGGCCACTCTAGCCTCAAAAGCACCTTTTTTTCATATTTCCCAGCACCGGCCTCCAATACGCCGAACGTCCGGAGCTCACTGCCACAGCCAAGGTGGCAGCCAGAACAACTCTTGCTTTCTTTCAAGGTCTCTGGGAACTACTTGCATTGCCACCCAGACTTTGGGGCTGCGGGCTTTCCTGGCCACTCTAGCCTCAAAAGCACCTTTTTTTCACTTTACCCCAGCACCGGCCTCCAATATGCCGAACGTCCTGGCCTGGCTCCCACAGCCAAGGTGGCAGCCAGAACAACTCTTGCTTTCTTTCAAGGTCTCTGGGAACTACTTGCATTGCCACCCAGACTTTGGGGCTGCGGGCTTTCCTGGCCACTCTAGCCTCAAAAGCACCTTTTTTTCACTTTTCCCTAGCACCGTCCTCCAATATGCCGAACGTCCTGTCCTAGCTCCTATAGCCAAGGTGGCAGCCAGAACAACTCTTGCTTTCTTTCAAGGTCTCTGGGAACTACTTGCATTGCCACCCAGACTTTGGGGCTGCGGGCTTTCCTGGCCACTCTAGCCTCAAAAGCATCTTTTTTTCACTTTACCCCAGCACCGGCCTCCAATATGCCGAACGTCCTGGCCTGGCTCCCACAGCCAAGGTGGCAGCCAGAACAACTCTTGCTTTCTTTCAAGGTCTCTGGGAACTACTTGCATTGCCACACAGACTTTGGGGCTGCGGGCTTTCCTGGCCACTCTAGCCTCAAAAGAACCTGTTTTTCACTTTTCCCCAGCACCGGCCTCCAATATGCCGAACGTCCTGTCCTAGCTCCTATAGCCAAGGTGGCAGCCAGAACAACTCTTGCTTTCTTTCAAGGTCTCTGGGAACTACTTGCATTGCCACACAGACTTTGGGGCTGCGGGCTTCCCTGGCCACTCTAGCCTCAAAAGCACCTGTTTTTCACTTTCCCCAGCACCGTCCTCCAATATGCTGAACGTCCTGGCCTGGCTCCCACAGCCAAGGTGGCAGCCAGAACAACTCTTGCTTTCTTTCAAGGTCTCTGGGAACTACTTGCATTGCCACCCAGACTTCGGGGCTGCGGGCTTTCCTGGCCACTCTAGCCTCAAAAGCACCTTTTTTTCACTTTACCCCAGCACCGGCCTCCAATATGCCGAACGTCCTGGCCTGGCTCCCACAGCCAAGGTGGCAGCCAGAACAACTCTTGCTTTCTTTCAAGGTCTCTGGGAACTACTTGCATTGCCACCCAGACTTTGGGGCTGCGGGCTTTCCTGGCCACTCTAGCCTCAAAAGCATCTTTTTTTCACTTTACCCCAGCACCGGCCTCCAATACGCCGAACGTCCTGGCCTGGCTCCCACAGCCAAGGTGGCAGACAGAACAACTCTTGCTTTCTTTCAAGGTCTCTGGGAACTACTTGCATTGCCACCCAGACTTTGGGGCTGCGGGCTTTCCTGGCCACTCTAGCCTCAAAAGCACCTGTTTTTCACTTTTCCCTAGCACCGGCCTCCAATATGCCGAACGTCCTGGCCTGGCTCCCACAGCCAAGGTGGCAGCCAGAACAACACTTGTTTTCTTTCAAGGTCTCTGGGAACTACTTGCATTGCCACCCAGACTTTGGGGCTGCGGGCTTTCCTGGCCACTCTAGCCTCAAAAGCACCTGTTTTTCACTTTTCCCCAGCACCGGCCTCCAATATGCCGAACGTCCTGGCCTGGCTCCCACAGCCAAGGTGGCAGCCAGAACAACTCTTGCTTTCTTTCAAGGTCTCTGGGAACTACTTGCATTGCCACCCAGACTTTGGGGCTGCGGGCTTTCCTGGCCACTCTAGCCTCAAAAGCACCTTTTTTTCACTTTTCCCTAGCACCGTCCTCCAATATGCCGAACGTCCTGTCCTAGCTCCTATAGCCAAGGTGGCAGCCAGAACAACTCTTGCTTTCTTTCAAGGTCTCTGGGAACTACTTGCATTGCCACCCAGACTTTGGGGCTGCGGGCTTTCCTGGCCACTCTAGCCTCAAAAGCATCTTTTTTTCACTTTACCCCAGCACCGGACCCCAATATGCCGAACGTCCTGGCCTGGCTCCCACAGCCAAGCTGGCAGCCAGAACAACTCTTGCTTTCTTTCAAGGTCTCTGGGAACTACTTGCATTGCCACACAGACTTTGGGGCTGCGGGCTTTCCTGGCCACTCTAGCCTCAAAAGAACCTGTTTTTCACTTTTCCCTAGCACCGTCCTCCAATATGCCGAACGTCCTGTCCTAGCTCCTATAGCCAAGGTGGCAGCCAGAACAACTCTTGCTTTCTTTCAAGGTCTCTGGGAACTACTTGCATTGCCACCCAGACTTTGGGGCTGCGGGCTTCCCTGGCCACTCTAGCCTCAAAAGCACCTGTTTTTCACTTTTCCCCAGCACCGTCCTCCAATATGCTGAACGTCCTGGCCTGGCTCCCACAGCCAAGGTGGCAGCCAGAACAACTCTTGCTTTCTTTCAAGGTCTCTGGGAACTACTTGCATTGCCACACAGACTTTGGGGCTGCGGGCTTTCCTGG
Organism: Numenius arquata; assembly: GCF_964106895.1. Taxonomy (NCBI): domain Eukaryota; kingdom Metazoa; phylum Chordata; class Aves; order Charadriiformes; family Scolopacidae; genus Numenius; species Numenius arquata. Next base: position 136,196 of record NW_027415202.1, read on the forward strand.
CCACTCTAGCCTCAAAAGAACCTGTTTTTCACTTTTCCCTAGCACCATCCTCCAATATGCCGAACGTCCTGTCCTAGCTCCTATAGCCAAGGTGGCAGCCAGAACAACTCTTGCTTTCTTTCAAGGTCTCTGGGAACTACTTGCATTGCCACCCAGACTTTGGGGCTGCGGGCTTTCCTGGCCACTCTAGCCTCAAAAGCATCTTTTTTTCACTTTACCCCACACCGGCCTCCAATATGCCGAACGTCCTGGCCTGGCTCCCACAGCCAAGCTGGCAGCCAGAACAACTCTTGCTTTCTTTCAAGGTCTCTGGGAACTACTTGCATTGCCACCCAGACTTTGGGGCTGCGGGCTTTCCTGGCCACTCTAGCCTCAAAAGCACCTGTTTTTCATATTTCCCAGCACCGGCCTCCAATATGCCGAACGTCCTGGCCTGGCTCCCACAGCCAAGGTGGCAGCCAGAACAACTCTTGCTTTCTTTCAAGGTCTCTGGAAACTACTTGCATTGCCACCCAGACTTTGGGGCTGCGGGCTTTCCTGGCCACTCTAGCCTCAAAAGCATCTTTTTTTCACTTTACCCCAGCACCGGCCCCCAATATGCCGAACGTCCTGGCCTGGCTCCCACAGCCAAGGTGGCAGCCAGAACAACTCCTGCTTTCTTTCAAGGTCTCTGGGAACTACTTGCATTGCCACACAGACTTTGGGGCTGCGGGCTTTCCTGGCCACTCTAGCCTCAAAAGCACCTGTTTTTCACTTTTCCCTAGCACCGTCCTCCAATATGCCGAACGTCCTGTCCTAGCTCCTATAGCCAAGGTGGCAGCCAGAACAACTCTTGCTTTCTTTCAAGGTCTCTGGGAACTACTTGCATTGCCACCCAGACTTTGGGGCTGCGGGCTTTCCTGGCCACTCTAGCCTCAAAAGAACCTGTTTTTCACTTTTCCCTAGCACCGTCCTCCAATATGCCGAACGTCCTGTCCTAGCTCCTATAGCCAAGGTGGCAGCCAGAAGAACTCTTGCTTTCTTTCAAGGTCTCTGGGAACTACTTGCATTGCCACCCAGACTTTGGGGCTGCGGGCTTTCCTGGCCACTCTAGCCTCACAAGCATCTTTTTTTCACTTTACCCCACACCGGCCTCCAATATGCCGAACGTCCTGGCCTGGCTCCCACAGCCAAGGTGGCAGCCAGAACAACTCTTGCTTTCTTTCAAGGTCTCTGGGAACTACTTGCATTGCCACCCAGACTTTGGGGCTGCGGGCTTTCCTGGCCACTCTAGCCTCAAAAGCACCTGTTTTTCATATTTCCCAGCACCGTCCTCCAATATGCCGAACGTCCTGGCCTGGCTCCCACAGCCAAGGTGGCAGCCAGAACAACTCTTGCTTTCTTTCAAGGTCTCTGGAAACTACTTGCATTGCCACACAGACTTTGGGGCTGCGGGCTTTCCTGGCCACTCTAGCCTCAAAAGCACCTGTTTTTCACTTTACCCCAGCACCGGCCTCCAATACGCCGAACGTCCTGGCCTGGCTCCCACAGCCAAGGTGGCAGCCAGAACAACTCTTACTTTCTTTCAAGGTCTCTGGGAACTACTTGCATTGCCACCCAGACTTTGGGGCTGCGGGCTTTCCTGGCCACTCTAGCCTCAAAAGCACCTGTATTTCACTTTACCCCAGCACCGGACCCCAATATGCCGAACGTCCTGGCCTGGCTCCCACAGCCAAGGTGGCAGCCAGAACAACTCTTGCTTTCTTTCAAGGTCTCTGGGAACTACTTGCATTGCCACCCAGACTTTGGGGCTGCGGGCTTTCCTGGCCACTCTAGCCTCAAAAGAACCTGTTTTTCACTTTTCCCTAGCACCGTCCTCCAATATGCCGAACGTCCTGTCCTAGCTCCTATAGCCAAGGTGGCAGCCAGAACAACTCTTGCTTTCTTTCAAGGTCTCTGGGAACTACTTGCATTGCCACCCAGACTTTGGGGCTGCGGGCTTTCCTGGCCACCCTAGCCTCAAAAGCATCTTTTTTTCACTTTACACCACACCGGCCTCCAATATGCCGAACGTCCTGGCCTGGCTCCCACAGCCAAGGTGGCAGCCAGAACAACTCTTGCTTTCTTTCAAGGTCTCTGGGAACTACTTGCATTGCCACACAGACTTTGGGGCTGCGGGCTTTCCTGGCCACTCTAGCCTCAAAAGCACCTGTTTTTCATATTTCCCAGCACCGGCCTCCAATATGCCGAATGTCCTGGCCTGGCTCTCACAGCCAAGCTGGCAGCCAGAACAACTTTTGCTTTCTTTCAAGGTCTCTGGAAACTACTTGCATTGCCACACAGACTTTGGGGCTGCGGGCTTTCCTGGCCACTCTAGCCTCAAAAGCACCTGTTTTTCATATTTCCCAGCACCGGCCTCCAATATGCCGAACGTCCTGGCCTGGCTCCCACAGCCAAGCTGGCAGCCAGAACAACTCTTGCTTTCTTTCAAGGTCTCTGGAAACTACTTGCATTGCCACCCAGACTTTGGGGCTGCGGTCTTTCCTGGCCACTCTAGCCTCAAAAGCATCTTTTTTTCACTTTTCCCTAGCACCGTCCTCCAATATGCCGAACGTCCTGTCCTAGCTCCTATAGCCAAGGTGGCAGCCAGAACAACTCTTGCTTTCTTTCAAGGTCTCTGGGAACTACTTGCATTGCCACCCAGACTTTGGGGCTGCGGGCTTTCCTGGCCACTCTAGCCTCACAAGCATCTTTTTTTCACTTTACCCCACACCGGCCTCCAATATGCCGAACGTCCTGGCCTGGCTCCCACAGCCAAGGTGGCAGCCAGAACAACTCTTGCTTTCTTTCAAGGTCTCTGGGAACTACTTGCATTGCCACCCAGACTTTGGGGCTGCGGGCTTTCCTGGCCACTCTAGCCTCAAAAGCACCTGTTTTTCATATTTCCCAGCACCGTCCTCCAATATGCCGAACGTCCTGGCCTGGCTCCCACAGCCAAGGTGGCAGCCAGAACAACTCTTGCTTTCTTTCAAGGTCTCTGGAAACTACTTGCATTGCCACACAGACTTTGGGGCTGCGGGCTTTCCTGGCCACTCTAGCCTCAAAAGCACCTGTTTTTCACTTTACCCCAGCACCGGCCTCCAATACGCCGAACGTCCTGGCCTGGCTCCCACAGCCAAGGTGGCAGCCAGAACAACTCTTACTTTCTTTCAAGGTCTCTGGGAACTACTTGCATTGCCACCCAGACTTTGGGGCTGCGGGCTTTCCTGGCCACTCTAGCCTCAAAAGCACCTGTATTTCACTTTACCCCAGCACCGGACCCCAATATGCCGAACGTCCTGGCCTGGCTCCCACAGCCAAGGTGGCAGCCAGAACAACTCTTGCTTTCTTTCAAGGTCTCTGGGAACTACTTGCATTGCCACCCAGACTTTGGGGCTGCGGGCTTTCCTGGCCACTCTAGCCTCAAAAGAACCTGTTTTTCACTTTTCCCTAGCACCGTCCTCCAATATGCCGAACGTCCTGTCCTAGCTCCTATAGCCAAGGTGGCAGCCAGAACAACTCTTGCTTTCTTTCAAGGTCTCTGGGAACTACTTGCATTGCCACCCAGACTTTGGGGCTGCGGGCTTTCCTGGCCACTCTAGCCTCAAAAGCATCTTTTTTTCACTTTACACCACACCGGCCTCCAATATGCCGAACGTCCTGGCCTGGCTCCCACAGCCAAGGTGGCAGCCAGAACAACTCTTGCTTTCTTTCAAGGTCTCTGGGAACTACTTGCATTGCCACACAGACTTTGGGGCTGCGGGCTTTCCTGGCCACTCTAGCCTCAAAAGCACCTGTTTTTCATATTTCCCAGCACCGGCCTCCAATATGCCGAATGTCCTGGCCTGGCTCTCACAGCCAAGCTGGCAGCCAGAACAACTTTTGCTTTCTTTCAAGGTCTCTGGAAACTACTTGCATTGCCACACAGACTTTGGGGCTGCGGGCTTTCCTGGCCACTCTAGCCTCAAAAGCACCTGTTTTTCATATTTCCCAGCACCGGCCTCCAATATGCCGAACGTCCTGGCCTGGCTCCCACAGCCAAGCTGGCAGCCAGAACAACTCTTGCTTTCTTTCAAGGTCTCTGGAAACTACTTGCATTGCCACCCAGACTTTGGGGCTGCGGGCTTTCCTGGCCACTCTAGCCTCAAAAGAACCTGTTTTTCACTTTACCCCAGCACCGGACCCCAATATGCCGAACGTCCTGGCCTGGCTCCCACAGCCAAGGTGGCAGCCAGAACAACTCTTGCTTTCTTTCAAGGTCTCTGGGAACTACTTGCATTGCCACCCAGACTTTGGGGCTGCGGGCTTTCCTGACCACTCTAGCCTCAAAAGAACCTGTTTTTCACTTTTCCCTAGCACCGTCCTCCAATATGCCGAACGTCCTGTCCTAGCTCCTATAGCCAAGGTGGCAGCCAGAACAACTCTTGCTTTCTTTCAAGGTCTCTGGGAACTACTTGCATTGCCACCCAGACTTTGGGGCTGCGGGCTTTCCTGGCCACTCTAGCCTCAAAAGCATCTTTTTTTCACTTTACACCACACCGGCCTCCAATATGCCGAACGTCCTGGCCTGGCTCCCACAGCCAAGCTGGCAGCCAGAACAACTCTTGCTTTCTTTCAAGGTCTCTGGGAACTACTTGCATTGCCACCCAGACTTTGGGGCTGCGGGCTTTCCTGGCCACTCTATCCTCACAAGCACCTTTTTTTCACTTTACCCCAGCACCGGCCTCCAATACGCCGAACGTCCTGGCCTGGCTCCCACAGCCAAGGTGGCAGCCAGAACAACTCTTGCTTTCTTTCAAGGTCTCTGGGAACTACTTGCATTGCCACCCAGACTTTGGGGCTGCGGGCTTTCCTGGCCACTCTAGCCTCAAAAGCACCTGTTTTTCACTTTACCCCAGCACCGGACCCCAATATGCCGAACGTCCTGGCCTGGCTCCCACAGCCAAGCTGGCAGCCAGAACAACTCTTGCTTTCTTTCAAGGTCTCTGGGAACTACTTGCATTGCCACCCAGACTTTGGGGCTGCGGGCTTTCCTGGCCACTCTAGCCTCAAAAGAACCTGTTTTTCACTTTTCCCTAGCACTGTCCTCCAATATGCCGAAAGTCCTGTCCTAGCTCCTATAGCCAAGGTGGCAGCCAGAACAACTCTTGCTTTCTTTCAAGGTCTCTGGGAACTACTTGCATTGCCACCCAGACTTTGGGGCTGCGGGCTTTCCTGGCCACTCTAGCCTCAAAAGCACCTGTTTTTCATATTTCCCAGCACCGGCCTCCAATATGCCGAACGTCCTGGCCTGGCTCCCACAGCCAAGGTGGCAGCCAGAACAACTCTTGCTTTCTTTCAAGGTCTCTGGAAACTACTTGCATTGCCACCCAGACTTTGGGGCTGCGGGCTTTCCTGGCCACTCTAGCCTCAAAAGCATCTTTTTTTCACTTTACCCCAGCACCGGACCCCAATATGCCGAACGTCCTGGCCTGGCTCCCACAGCCAAGGTGGCAGCCAGAACAACTCTTGCTTTCTTTCAAGGTCTCTGGGAACTACTTGCATTGCCACACAGACTTTGGGGCTGCGGGCTTTCCTGGCCACTCTAGCCTCAAAAGAACCTGTTTTTCACTTTTCCCTAGCACCGTCCTCCAATATGCCGAACGTCCTGTCCTAGCTCCTATAGCCAAGGTGGCAGCCAGAACAACTCTTGCTTTCTTTCAAGGTCTCTGGGAACTACTTGCATTGCCACCCAGACTTTGGGGCTGCGGGCTTTCCTGGCCACTCTATCCTCACAAGCATCTTTTTTTCACTTTACCCCACACCGGCCTCCAATATGCCGAACGTCCTGGCCTGGCTCCCACAGCCAAGGTGGCAGCCAGAACAACTCTTGCTTTCTTTCAAGGTCTCTGGGAACTACTTGCATTGCCACCCAGACTTTGGGGCTGCGGGCTTTCCTGGCCACTCTAGCCTCAAAAGCACCTGTTTTTCATATTTCCCAGCACCGTCCTCCAATATGCCGAACGTCCTGGCCTGGCTCCCACAGCCAAGGTGGCAGCCAGAACAACTCTTGCTTTCTTTCAAGGTCTCTGGAAACTACTTGCATTGCCACACAGACTTTGGGGCTGCGGGCTTTCCTGGCCACTCTAGCCTCAAAAGCACCTGTTTTTCACTTTACCCCAGCACCGGCCTCCAATACGCCGAACGTCCTGGCCTGGCTCCCACAGCCAAGGTGGCAGCCAGAACAACTCTTACTTTCTTTCAAGGTCTCTGGGAACTACTTGCATTGCCACCCAGACTTTGGGGCTGCGGGCTTTCCTGGCCACTCTAGCCTCAAAAGCATCTTTTTTTCACTTTACCCCAGCACCGGCCCCCAATATGCCGAACGTCCTGGCCTGGCTCCCACAGCCAAGGTGGCAGCCAGAACAACTCTTGCTTTCTTTCAAGGTCTCTGGGAACTACTTGCATTGCCACACAGACTTTGGGGCTGCGGGCTTTCCTGGCCACTCTAGCCTCAAAAGCACCTGTTTTTCACTTTTCCCTAGCACCGTCCTCCAATATGCCGAACGTCCTGTCCTAGCTCCTATAGCCAAGGTGGCAGCCAGAACAACTCTTGCTTTCTTTCAAAGTCTCTGGGAACTACTTGCATTGCCACACAGACTTTGGGGCTGCGGGCTTTCCTGGCCACTCTAGCCTCACAAGCATCTTTTTTTCACTTTACCTCAGCACCGGCCTCCAATACGCCGAACGTCCGGAGCTCACTCCCACAGCCAAGGTGGCAGCCAGAACAACTCTTGCTTTCTTTCAAGGTCTCTGGGAACTACTTGCATTGCCACCCAGACTTTGGGGCTGCGGGCTTTCCTGGCCACTCTAGCCTCAAAAGCACCTGTTTTTCATATTTCCCAGCACCGTCCTCCAATATGCCGAACGTCCTGTCCTAGCTCCTATAGCCAAGGTGGCAGCCAGAACAACTCTTGCTTTCTTTCAAGGTCTCTGGGAACTACTTGCATTGCCACCCAGACTTTGGGGCTGCGGGCTTTCCTGGCCACTCTAGCCTCAAAAGCATCTTTTTTTCACTTTACACCACACCGGCCTCCAATATGCCGAACGTCCTGGCCTGGCTCCCACAGCCAAGCTGGCAGCCAGAACAACTCTTGCTTTCTTTCAAGGTCTCTGGGAACTACTTGCATTGCCACCCAGACTTTGGGGCTGCGGGCTTTCCTGGCCACTCTATCCTCACAAGCACCTTTTTTTCACTTTACCCCAGCACCGGCCTCCAATACGCCGAACGTCCTGGCCTGGCTCCCACAGCCAAGGTGGCAGCCAGAACAACTCTTGCTTTCTTTCAAGGTCTCTGGAACTACTTGCATTGCCACCCAGACTTTGGGGCTGCGGGCTTTCCTGGCCACTCTAGCCTCAAAAGCACCTGTTTTTCACTATTACCCCAGCACCGGACCTCCAATATGCCGAACGTCCTGGCCTGGCTCCCACAGCCAAGCTGGCAGCCAGAACAACTCTTGCTTTCTTTCAAGGTCTCTGGAACTACTTGCATTGCCACCCAGACTTTGGGGCTGCGGTCTTTCCTGGCCACTCTAGCCTCAAAAGCATCTTTTTTTCACTTTTTCCCAGCACCGGCCTCAAAAATTCCCAAAGATAGGAGCTGACTCCACAACCCAGTGGCAGCCAGAACACCTCCTGCTTGTTTTGAACGTCTCTGGGAACTACTTGCATTGCCACTCAGAGTTTGGGGCTACGGGCTTTCCTGGCCACTCTATCCTCTAAAGCACCTTATGTTCACTTTTGCCCAGCACAGGCCTCACATTTGCCGAACGTCCGGAACTGAGTCCTACACACCAAGGTGGCAGCCAGAACAACTCTTGCTTTCTTTCAAGGTCTCTGGAAACTACTTGCATTGCCACCCAGACTTTGGGGCTGCGGGCTTTCCTGGCCACTCTAGCCTCAAAAGCATCTTTTTTTCACTTTACCCCAGCACCGGACCCCAATATGCCGAACGTCCTGGCCTGGCTCCCACAGCCAAGGTGGCAGCCAGAACAACTCTTGCTTTCTTTCAAGGTCTCTGGGAACTACTTGCATTGCCACACAGACTTTGGGGCTGCGGGCTTTCCTGGCCACTCTAGCCTCAAAAGAACCTGTTTTTCACTTTTCCCTAGCACCGTCCTCCAATATGCCGAACGTCCTGTCCTAGCTCCTATAGCCAAGGTGGCAGCCAGAACAACTCTTGCTTTCTTTCAAGGTCTCTGGGAACTACTTGCATTGCCACCCAGACTTTGGGGCTGCGGGCTTTCCTGGCCACTCTATCCTCACAAGCATCTTTTTTTCACTTTACCCCACACCGGCCTCCAATATGCCGAACGTCCTGGCCTGGCTCCCACAGCCAAGGTGGCAGCCAGAACAACTCTTGCTTTCTTTCAAGGTCTCTGGGAACTACTTGCATTGCCACCCAGACTTTGGGGCTGCGGGCTTTCCTGGCCACTCTAGCCTCAAAAGCACCTGTTTTTCATATTTCCCAGCACCGTCCTCCAATATGCCGAACGTCCTGGCCTGGCTCCCACAGCCAAGGTGGCAGCCAGAACAACTCTTGCTTTCTTTCAAGGTCTCTGGAAACTACTTGCATTGCCACCCAGACTTTGGGGCTGCGGGCTTTCCTGGCCACTCTAGCCTCAAAAGCACCTGTTTTTCACTTTACCCCAGCACCGGCCTCCAATACGCCGAACGTCCTGGCCTGGCTCCCACAGCCAAGGTGGCAGCCAGAACAACTCTTACTTTCTTTCAAGGTCTCTGGGAACTACTTGCATTGCCACCCAGACTTTGGGGCTGCGGGCTTTCCTGGCCACTCTAGCCTCAAAAGCATCTTTTTTTCACTTTACCCCAGCACCGGCCCCCAATATGCCGAACGTCCTGGCCTGGCTCCCACAGCCAAGGTGGCAGCCAGAACAACTCTTGCTTTCTTTCAAGGTCTCTGGGAACTACTTGCATTGCCACACAGACTTTGGGGCTGCGGGCTTTCCTGGCCACTCTAGCCTCAAAAGCACCTGTTTTTCACTTTTCCCTAGCACCGTCCTCCAATATGCCGAACGTCCTGTCCTAGCTCCTATAGCCAAGGTGGCAGCCAGAACAACTCTTGCTTTCTTTCAAAGTCTCTGGGAACTACTTGCATTGCCACACAGACTTTGGGGCTGCGGGCTTTCCTGGCCACTCTAGCCTCACAAGCATCTTTTTTTCACTTTACCTCAGCACCGGCCTCCAATACGCCGAACGTCCGGAGCTCACTCCCACAGCCAAGGTGGCAGCCAGAACAACTCTTGCTTTCTTTCAAGGTCTCTGGGAACTACTTGCATTGCCACCCAGACTTTGGGGCTGCGGGCTTTCCTGGCCACTCTAGCCTCAAAAGCACCTGTTTTTCATATTTCCCAGCACCGTCCTCCAATATGCCGAACGTCCTGGCCTGGCTCCCACAGCCAAGGTGGCAGCCAGAACAACTCTTGCTTTCTTTCAAGGTCTCTGGAAACTACTTGCATTGCCACCCAGACTTTGGGGCTGCGGGCTTTCCTGGCCACTCTAGCCTCAAAAGCACCTGTTTTTCATATTTCCCAGCACCGGCCTCCAATACGCCGAACGTCCTGGCCTGGCTCCCACAGCCAAGGTGGCAGCCAGAACAACTCTTGCTTTCTTTCAAGGTCTCTGGGAACTACTTGCATTGCCACCCAGACTTTGGGGCTGCGGGCTTTCCTGGCCACTCTATCCTCACAAGCACCTTTTTTTCACTTTACCCCAGCACCGGCCTCCAATACGCCGAACGTCCTGGCCTGGCTCCCACAGCCAAGGTGGCAGCCAGAACAACTCTTGCTTTCTTTCAAGGTCTCTGGGAACTACTTGCATTGCCACCCAGACTTTGGGGCTGCGGGCTTTCCTGGCCACTCTAGCCTCAAAAGCACCTTTTTTTCACTTTACCCCAGCACCGGACCCCAATATGCCGAACGTCCTGGCCTGGCTCCCACAGCCAAGCTGGCAGCCAGAACAACTCTTGCTTTCTTTCAAGGTCTCTGGGAACTACTTGCATTGCCACCCAGACTTTGGGGCTGCGGGCTTTCCTGGCCACTCTAGCCTCAAAAGAACCTGTTTTTCACGTTTCCCTAGCACTGTCCTCCAATATGCCGAAAGTCCTGTCCTAGCTCCTATAGCCAAGGTGGCAGCCAGAACAACTCTTGCTTTCTTTCAAGGTCTCTGGGAACTACTTGCATTGCCACCCAGACTTTGGGGCTGCGGGCTTTCCTGGCCACTCTAGCCTCAAAAGCACCTGTTTTTCATATTTCCCAGCACCGGCCTCCAATATGCCGAACGTCCTGGCCTGGCTCCCACAGCCAAGGTGGCAGCCAGAACAACTCTTGCTTTCTTTCAAGGTCTCTGGAAACTACTTGCATTGCCACCCAGACTTTGGGGCTGCGGGCTTTCCTGGCCACTCTAGCCTCAAAAGCATCTTTTTTTCACTTTACCCCAGCACCGTCCTCCAATATGCCGAACGTCCTGGCCTGGCTCCCACAGCCAAGGTGGCAGCCAGAACAACTCTTGCTTTCTTTCAAGGTCTCTGGGAACTACTTGCATTGCCACACAGACTTTGGGGCTGCGGGCTTTCCTGGCCACTCTAGCCTCAAAAGAACCTGTTTTTCACTTTTCCCTAGCACCGTCCTCCAATATGCCGAACGTCCTGTCCTAGCTCCTATAGCCAAGGTGGCAGCCAGAACAACTCTTGCTTTCTTTCAAGGTCTCTGGGAACTACTTGCATTGCCACCCAGACTTTGGGGCTGCGGGCTTTCCTGGCCACTCTATCCTCACAAGCATCTTTTTTTCACTTTACCCCACACCGGCCTCCAATATGCCGAACGTCCTGGCCTGGCTCCCACAGCCAAGGTGGCAGCCAGAACAACTCTTGCTTTCTTTCAAGGTCTCTGGGAACTACTTGCATTGCCACCCAGACTTTGGGGCTGCGGGCTTTCCTGGCCACTCTAGCCTCAAAAGCACCTGTTTTTCATATTTCCCAGCACCGTCCTCCAATATGCCGAACGTCCTGGCCTGGCTCCCACAGCCAAGGTGGCAGCCAGAACAACTCTTGCTTTCTTTCAAGGTCTCTGGAAACTACTTGCATTGCCACACAGACTTTGGGGCTGCGGGCTTTCCTGGCCACTCTAGCCTCAAAAGCACCTGTTTTTCACTTTACCCCAGCAGCGGCCTCCAATACGCCGAACGTCCTGGCCTGGCTCCCACAGCCAAGGTGGCAGCCAGAACAACTCTTACTTTCTTTCAAGGTCTCTGGGAACTACTTGCATTGCCACCCAGACTTTGGGGCTGCGGGCTTTCCTGGCCACTCTAGCCTCAAAAGAACCTGTTTTTCACTTTACCCCAGCACCGGACCCCAATATGCCGAACGTCCTGGCCTGGCTCCCACAGCCAAGGTGGCAGCCAGAACAACTCTTGCTTTCTTTCAAGGTCTCTGGGAACTACTTGCATTGCCACCCAGACTTTGGGGCTGCGGGCTTTCCTGACCACTCTAGCCTCAAAAGAACCTGTTTTTCACTTTTCCCTAGCACCGTCCTCCAATATGCCGAACGTCCTGTCCTAGCTCCTATAGCCAAGGTGGCAGCCAGAACAACTCTTGCTTTCTTTCAAGGTCTCTGGGAACTACTTGCATTGCCACCCAGACTTTGGGGCTGCGGGCTTTCCTGGCCACTCTAGCCTCAAAAGCATCTTTTTTTCACTTTACACCACACCGGCCTCCAATATGCCGAACGTCCTGGCCTGGCTCCCACAGCCAAGCTGGCAGCCAGAACAACTCTTGCTTTCTTTCAAGGTCTCTGGGAACTACTTGCATTGCCACACAGACTTTGGGGCTGCGGGCTTTCCTGGCCACTCTAGCCTCAAAAGCACCTGTTTTTCATATTTCCCAGCACCGGCCTCCAATATGCCGAATGTCCTGGCCTGGCTCTCACAGCCAAGCTGGCAGCCAGAACAACTTTTGCTTTCTTTCAAGGTCTCTGGAAACTACTTGCATTGCCACACAGACTTTGGGGCTGCGGGCTTTCCTGGCCACTCTAGCCTCAAAAGCACCTGTTTTTCATATTTCCCAGCACCGGCCTCCAATATGCCGAACGTCCTGGCCTGGCTCCCACAGCCAAGCTGGCAGCCAGAACAACTTTTGCTTTCTTTCAAGGTCTCTGGAAACTACTTGCATTGCCACCCAGACTTTGGGGCTGCGGGCTTTCCTGGCCACTCTAGCCTCAAAAGCATCTTTTTTTCACTTTACCCCAGCACCGGCCCCCAATATGCCGAACGTCCTGGCCTGGCTCCCACAGCCAAGGTGGCAGCCAGAACAACTCTTGCTTTCTTTCAAGGTCTCTGGGAACTACTTGCATTGCCACACAGACTTTGGGGCTGCGGGCTTTCCTGGCCACTCTAGCCTCAAAAGCACCTGTTTTTCACTTTTCCCTAGCACCGTCCTCCAATATGCCGAACGTCCTGTCCTAGCTCCTATAGCCAAGGTGGCAGCCAGAACAACTCTTGCTTTCTTTCAAGGTCTCTGGGAACTACTTGCATTGCCACACAGACTTTGGGGCTGCGGGCTTTCCTGGCCACTCTAGCCTCAAAAGCACCTGTTTTTCATATTGCCCAGCACCGGCCTCCAATACGCCGAACGTCCGGAGCTCACTCCCACAGCCAAGGTGGCAGCCAGAACAACTCTCGCTTTCTTTCAAGGTCTCTGGGAACTACTTGCATTGCCACCCAGACTTTGGGGCTGCGGGCTTTCCTGGCCACTCTAGCCTCAAAAGCACCTTTTTTTCACTTTACCCCACACCGGACCCCAATATGCCAAACGTCCTGGCCTGGCTCACACAGCCAAGGTGGCAGCCAGAACAACTCTTGCTTTCTTTCAAGGTCTCTGGGAACTACTTGCATTGCCACCCAGACTTTGGGGCTGCGGGCTTTCCTGGCCACTCTAGCCTCAAAAGCACCTTTTTTTCACTTTACCCCAGCACCGGACCCCAATATGCCGAACGTCCTGGCCTGGCTCCCACAGCCAAGCTGGCAGCCAGAACAACTCTTGCTTTCTTTCAAGGTCTCTGGGAACTACTTGCATTGCCACCCAGACTTTGGGGCTGCGGGCTTTCCTGGCCACTCTAGCCTCAAAAGAACCTGTTTTTCACTTTTCCCTAGCACCGTCCTCCAATATGCCGAACGTCCTGTCCTAGCTCCTATAGCCAAGGTGGCAGCCAGAACAACTCTTGCTTTCTTTCAAGGTCTCTGGGAACTACTTGCATTGCCACACAGACTTTGGGGCTGCGGGCTTTCCTGGCCACTCTAGCCTCAAAAGCATCTTTTTTTCACTTTACCCCAGCACCGGCCTCCAATATGCCAAACGTCCTGGCCTGGCTCCCACAGCCAAGGTGGCAGCCAGAACAACTCTTGCTTTCTTTCAAGGTCTCTGGGAACTACTTGCATTGCCACCCAGACTTTGGGGCTGCGGGCTTTCCTGGCCACTCTAGCCTCAAAAGCACCTGTTTTTCATATTTCCCAGCACCGGCCTCCAATATGCCGAACGTCCTGGCCTGGCTCCCACAGCCAAGGTGGCAGCCAGAACAACTCTTGCTTTCTTTCAAGGTCTCTGGGAACTACTTGCATTGCCACCCAGACCTTGGGGCTGCGGCCTTTCCTGGCCACTCTAGCCTCAAAAGCACCTGTTTTTCATATTGCCCAGCACCGGCCTCCAATACGCCGAACGTCCTGGCCTGGCTCCCACAGCCAAGGTGGCAGCCAGAACAACTCTTGCTTTCTTTCAAGGTCTCTGGGAACTACTTGCATTGCCACCCAGACTTTGGGGCTGCGGGCTTTCCTGGCCACTCTAGCCTCAAAAGAACCTGTTTTTCACTTTTCCCTAGCACCGTCCTCCAATATGCCGAACGTCCTGTCCTAGCTCCTATAGCCAAGGTGGCAGCCAGAACAACGCTTGCTTTCTTTCAAGGTCTCTGGGAACTACTTGCATTGCCACCCAGACTTTGGGGCTGCGGGCTTTCCTGGCCACTCTATCCTCACAAGCATCTTTTTTTCATATTGCCCAGCACCGGCCTCCAATACGCCGAACGTCCTGGCCTGGCTCCCACAGCCAAGGTGGCAGCCAGAACAACTCTTGCTTTCTTTCAAGGTCTCTGGGAACTACTTGCATTGCCACACAGACTTTGGGGCTGCGGGCTTTCCTGGCCACTCTAGCCTCAAAAGAACCTGTTTTTCACTTTTCCCTAGCACCGTCCTCCAATATGCCGAACGTCCTGTCCTAGCTCCTATAGCCAAGGTGGCAGCCAGAACAACTCTTGCTTTCTTTCAAGGTCTCTGGGAACTACTTGCATTGCCACACAGACTTTGGGGCTGCGGGCTTTCCTGGCCACTCTAGCCTCACAAGCATCTTTTTTTCACTTTACCACAGCACCGGCCTCCAATATGCCGAACGTCCTGGCCTGGCTCCCACAGCCAAGGTGGCAGCCAGAACAACTCTTGCTTTCTTTCAAGGTCTCTGGGAACTACTTGCATTGCCACCCAGACTTTGGGGCTGCGGGCTTTCCTGGCCACTCTAGCCTCAAAAGCACCTGTTTTTCATATTTCCCAGCACCGTCCTCCAATATGCCGAACGTCCTGGCCTGGCTCCCACAGCCAAGGTGGCAGCCAGAACAACTCTTGCTTTCTTTCAAGGTCTCTGGAAACTACTTGCATTGCCACCCAGACTTTGGGGCTGCGGGCTTTCCTGGCCACTCTAGCCTCAAAAGCACCTGTTTTTCATATTTCCCAGCACCGGCCTCCAATACGCCGAACGTCCTGGCCTGGCTCCCACAGCCAAGGTGGCAGCCAGAACAACTCTTGCTTTCTTTCAAGGTCTCTGGGAACTACTTGCATTGCCACCCAGACTTTGGGGCTGCGGGCTTTCCTGGCCACTCTAGCCTCAAAAGCACCTTTTTTTCACTTTACCCCAGCACCGGACCCCAATATGCCGAACGTCCTGGCCTGGCTCCCACAGCCAAGGTGGCAGCCAGAACAACTCTTGCTTTCTTTCAAGGTCTCTGGGAACTACTTGCATTGCCACCCAGACTTTGGGGCTGCGGGCTTTCCTGGCCACTCTAGCCTCAAAAGAACCTGTTTTTCACTTTTCCCTAGCACTGTCCTCCAATATGCCGAAAGTCCTGTCCTAGCTCCTATAGCCAAGGTGGCAGCCAGAACAACTCTTGCTTTCTTTCAAGGTCTCTGGGAACTACTTGCATTGCCACCCAGACTTTGGGGCTGCGGGCTTTCCTGGCCACTCTAGCCTCAAAAGCATCTTTTTTTCACTTTACACCACACCGGCCTCCAATATGCCGAACGTCCTGGCCTGGCTCCCACAGCCAAGGTGGCAGCCAGAACAACTCTTGCTTTCTTTCAAGGTCTCTGGGAACTACTTGCATTGCCACCCAGACTTTGGGGCTGCGGGCTTTCCTGGCCACTCTAGCCTCAAAAGCACCTGTTTTTCATATTTCCCAGCACCGGCCTCCAATATGCCGAATGTCCTGGCCTGGCTCCCACAGCCAAGCTGGCAGCCAGAACAACTTTTGCTTTCTTTCAAGGTCTCTGGAAACTACTTGCATTGCCACACAGACTTTGGGGCTGCGGGCTTTCCTGGCCACTCTAGCCTCAAAAGCACTTGTTTTTCATATTTCCCAGCACCGGCCTCCAATACGCCGAACGTCCTGGCCTGGCTCCCACAGCCAAGCTGGCAGCCAGAACAACTCTTGCTTTCTTTCAAGGTCTCTGGGAACTACTTGCATTGCCACACAGACTTTGGGGCTGCGGGCTTTCCTGGCCACTCTATCCTCACAAGCATCTTTTTTTCACTTTACCCCAGCACCGGCCTCCAATACGCCGAACGTCCTGGCCTGGCTCACACAGCCAAGGTGGCAGCCAGAACAACTCTTGCTTTCTTTCAAGGTCTCTGGGAACTACTTGCATTGCCACCCAGACTTTGGGGCTGCGGGCTTTCCTGGCCACTCTAGCCTCAAAAGCATCTTTTTTTCACTTTACCTCAGCACCGGCCTCCAATATGCCGAACGTCCTGGCCTGGCTCCCACACCCAAGGTGGCAGCCAGAACAACTCTTGCTTTCTTTCAAGGTCTCTGGAAACTACTTGCATTGCCACCCAGACTTTGGGGCTGCGGGCTTTCCTGGCCACTCTAGCCTCACAAGCACCTTTTTTTTATATTTCCCAGCACCGGCCTCCAATATGCCGAACGTCCTGGCCTGGCTCCCACAGCCAAGCTGGCAGCCAGAACAACTCTTGCTTTCTTTCAAGGTCTCTGGGAACTACTTGCATTGCCACCCAGACTTTGGGGCTGCGGGCTTTCCTGGCCACTCTAGCCTCAAAAGCACCTTTTTTTCATATTGCCCAGCACCGGCCTCCAATACGCCGAACGTCCGGAGCTCACTCCCACAGCCAAGGTGGCAGCCAGAACAACTCTCGCTTTCTTTCAAGGTCTCTGGGAACTACTTGCATTGCCACCCAGACTTTGGGGCTGCGGGCTTTCCTGGCCACTCTAGCCTCAAAAGCACCTTTTTTTCACTTTACCCCACACCGGACCCCAATATGCCAAACGTCCTGGCCTGGCTCACACAGCCAAGGTGGCAGCCAGAACAACTCTTGCTTTCTTTCAAGGTCTCTGGGAACTACTTGCATTGCCACCCAGACTTTGGGGCTGCGGGCTTTCCTGGCCAATCTAGCCTCAAAAGCACCTTTTTTTCACTTTACCCCAGCACCGGACCCCAATATGCCGAACGTCCTGGCCTGGCTCCCACAGCCAAGCTGGCAGCCAGAACAACTCTTGCTTTCTTTCAAGGTCTCTGGGAACTACTTGCATTGCCACCCAGACTTTGGGGCTGCGGGCTTTCCTGGCCACTCTAGCCTCAAAAGAACCTGTTTTTCACTTTTCCCTAGCACCGTCCTCCAATATGCCGAACGTCCTGTCCTAGCTCCTATAGCCAAGGTGGCAGCCAGAACAACTCTTGCTTTCTTTCAAGGTCTCTGGGAACTACTTGCATTGCCACCCAGACTTTGGGGCTGCGGGCTTTCCTGGCCACTCTAGCCTCAAAAGCATCTTTTTTTCACTTTACACCACACCGGCCTCCAATATGCCGAACGTCCTGGCCTGGCTCCCACAGCCAAGCTGGCAGCCAGAACAACTCTTGCTTTCTTTCAAGGTCTCTGGGAACTACTTGCATTGCCACACAGACTTTGGGGCTGCGGGCTTTCCTGGCCACTCTAGCCTCAAAAGCACCTGTTTTTCATATTTCCCAGCACCGGCCTCCAATATGCCGAATGTCCTGGCCTGGCTCTCACAGCCAAGCTGGCAGCCAGAACAACTTTTGCTTTCTTTCAAGGTCTCTGGAAACTACTTGCATTGCCACACAGACTTTGGGGCTGCGGGCTTTCCTGGCCACTCTAGCCTCAAAAGCACCTGTTTTTCATATTTCCCAGCACCGGCCTCCAATGTGCCGAACGTCCTGGCCTGGCTCCCACAGCCAAGCTGGCAGCCAGAACAACTTTTGCTTTCTTTCAAGGTCTCTGGAAACTACTTGCATTGCCACCCAGACTTTGGGGCTGCGGGCTTTCCTGGCCACTCTAGCCTCAAAAGCATCTTTTTTTCACTTTACCCCAGCACCGGCCCCCAATATGCCGAACGTCCTGGCCTGGCTCCCACAGCCAAGCTGGCAGCCAGAACAACTCTTGCTTTCTTTCAAGGTCTCTGGGAACTACTTGCATTGCCACCCAGACTTTGGGGCTGCGGGCTTTCCTGGCCACTCTAGCCTCAAAAGCACCTGTTTTTCACTTTTCCCTAGCACCGTCCTCCAATATGCCGAACGTCCTGTCCTAGCTCCTATAGCCAAGGTGGCAGCCAGAACAACTCTTGCTTTCTTTCAAGGTCTCTGGGAACTACTTGCATTGCCACACAGACTTTGGGGCTGCGGGCTTTCCTGGCCACTCTAGCCTCAAAAGCACCTGTTTTTCATATTGCCCAGCACCGGCCTCCAATACGCCGAACGTCCGGAGCTCACTCCCACAGCCAAGGTGGCAGCCAGAACAACTCTCGCTTTCTTTCAAGGTCTCTGGGAACTACTTGCATTGCCACCCAGACTTTGGGGCTGCGGGCTTTCCTGGCCACTCTAGCCTCAAAAGCACCTTTTTTTCACTTTACCCCACACCGGACCCCAATATGCCAAACGTCCTGGCCTGGCTCACACAGCCAAGGTGGCAGCCAGAACAACTCTTGCTTTCTTTCAAGGTCTCTGGGAACTACTTGCATTGCCACCCAGACTTTGGGGCTGCGGGCTTTCCTGGCCACTCTAGCCTCAAAAGCACCTTTTTTTCACTTTACCCCAGCACCGGACCCCAATATGCCGAACGTCCTGGCCTGGCTCCCACAGCCAAGCTGGCAGCCAGAACAACTCTTGCTTTCTTTCAAGGTCTCTGGGAACTACTTGCATTGCCACCCAGACTTTGGGGCTGCGGGCTTTCCTGGCCACTCTAGCCTCAAAAGAACCTGTTTTTCACTTTTCCCTAGCACCGTCCTCCAATATGCCGAACGTCCTGTCCTAGCTCCTATAGCCAAGGTGGCAGCCAGAACAACTCTTGCTTTCTTTCAAGGTCTCTGGGAACTACTTGCATTGCCACACAGACTTTGGGGCTGCGGGCTTTCCTGGCCACTCTAGCCTCAAAAGCATCTTTTTTTCACTTTACCCCAGCACCGGCCTCCAATATGCCGAACGTCCTGGCCTGGCTCCCACAGCCAAGGTGGCAGCCAGAACAACTCTTGCTTTCTTTCAAGGTCTCTGGGAACTACTTGCATTGCCACCCAGACTTTGGGGCTGCGGGCTTTCCTGGCCACTCTAGCCTCAAAAGCACCTGTTTTTCATATTTCCCAGCACCGGCCTCCAATATGCCGAACGTCCTGGCCTGGCTCCCACAGCCAAGGTGGCAGCCAGAACAACTCTTGCTTTCTTTCAAGGTCTCTGGAAACTACTTGCATTGCCACCCAGACTTTGGGGCTGCGGGCTTTCCTGGCCACTCTAGCCTCAAAAGCACCTGTTTTTCATATTGCCCAGCACCGGCCTCCAATACGCCGAACGTCCTGGCCTGGCTCCCACAGCCAAGGTGGCAGCCAGAACAACTCTTGCTTTCTTTCAAGGTCTCTGGGAACTACTTGCATTGCCACCCAGACTTTGGGGCTGCGGGCTTTCCTGGCCACTCTAGCCTCAAAAGAACCTGTTTTTCACTTTTCCCTAGCACCGTCCTCCAATATGCCGAACGTCCTGTCCTAGATCCTATAGCCAAGGTGGCAGCCAGAACAACGCTTGCTTTCTTTCAAGGTCTCTGGGAACTACTTGCATTGCCACCCAGACTTTGGGGCTGCGGGCTTTCCTGGCCACTCTAGCCTCAAAAGCACCTGTTTTTCATATTTCCCAGCACCGGCCTCCAATATGCCGAACGTCCTGGCCTGGCTCCCACAGCCAAGGTGGCAGCCAGAACAACTCTTGCTTTCTTTCAAGGTCTCTGGAAACTACTTGCATTGCCACCCAGACTTTGGGGCTGCGGGCTTTCCTGGCCACTCTAGCCTCAAAAGCACCTGTTTTTCATATTGCCCAGCACCGGCCTCCAATACGCCGAACGTCCTGGCCTGGCTCCCACAGCCAAGGTGGCAGCCAGAACAACTCTTGCTTTCTTTCAAGGTCTCTGGGAACTACTTGCATTGCCACCCAGACTTTGGGGCTGCGGGCTTTCCTGGCCACTCTAGCCTCAAAAGAACCTGTTTTTCACTTTTCCCTAGCACCGTCCTCCAATATGCCGAACGTCCTGTCCTAGATCCTATAGCCAAGGTGGCAGCCAGAACAACGCTTGCTTTCTTTCAAGGTCTCTGGGAACTACTTGCATTGCCACCCAGACTTTGGGGCTGCGGGCTTTCCTGGCCACTCTATCCTCACAAGCATCTTTTTTTCATATTGCCCAGCACTGGCCTCCAATACGCCGAACGTCCTGGCCTGGCTCCCACAGCCAAGGTGGCAGCCAGAACAACTCTTGCTTTCTTTCAAGGTCTCTGGGAACTACTTGCATTGCCACACAGACTTTGGGGCTGCGGGCTTTCCTGGCCACTCTAGCCTCAAAAGCACCTGTTTTTCATATTTCCCAGCACCGTCCTCCAATATGCCGAACGTCCTGGCCTGGCTCCCACAGCCAAGGTGGCAGCCAGAACAACTCTTGCTTTCTTTCAAGGTCTCTGGGAACTACTTGCATTGCCACCCAGACTTTGGGGCTGCGGGCTTTCCTGGCCACTCTATCCTCACAAGCACCTTTTTTTCACTTTACCCCAGCACCGGCCTCCAATACGCCGAACGTCCTGGCCTGGCTCCCACAGCCAAGGTGGCAGCCAGAACAACTCTTGCTTTCTTTCAAGGTCTCTGGGAACTACTTGCATTGCCACCCAGACTTTGGGGCTGCGGGCTTTCCTGGCCACTCTAGCCTCAAAAGCACCTGTTTTTCACTTTACCCCAGCACCGGACCCCAATATGCCGAACGTCCTGGCCTGGCTCCCACAGCCAAGCTGGCAGCCAGAACAACTCTTGCTTTCTTTCAAGGTCTCTGGGAACTACTTGCATTGCCACCCAGACTTTGGGGCTGCGGGCTTTCCTGGCCACTCTAGCCTCAAAAGAACCTGTTTTTCACTTTTCCCTAGCACTGTCCTCCAATATGCCGAAAGTCCTGTCCTAGCTCCTATAGCCAAGGTGGCAGCCAGAACAACTCTTGCTTTCTTTCAAGGTCTCTGGGAACTACTTGCATTGCCACACAGACTTTGGGGCTGCGGGCTTTCCTGGCCACTCTAGCCTCAAAAGCATCTTTTTTTCACTTTACACCACACCGGCCTCCAATATGCCGAACGTCCTGGCCTGGCTCCCACAGCCAAGCTGGCAGCCAGAACAACTCTTGCTTTCTTTCAAGGTCTCTGGGAACTACTTGCATTGCCACACAGACTTTGGGGCTGCGGGCTTTCCTGGCCACTCTAGCCTCAAAAGCACCTGTTTTTCATATTTCCCAGCACCGGCCTCCAATATGCCGAATGTCCTGGCCTGGCTCCCACAGCCAAGCTGGCAGCCAGAACAACTTTTGCTTTCTTTCAAGGTCTCTGGAAACTACTTGCATTGCCACACAGACTTTGGGGCTGCGGGCTTTCCTGGCCACTCTATCCTCACAAGCATCTTTTTTTCACTTTACCCCAGCACCGGCCTCCAATACGCCGAACGTCCTGGCCTGGCTCACACAGCCAAGGTGGCAGCCAGAACAACTCTCGCTTTCTTTCAAGGTCTCTGGGAACTACTTGCATTGCCACCCAGACTTTGGGGCTGCGGGCTTTCCTGGCCACTCTAGCCTCAAAAGCATCTTTTTTTCACTTTACCTCAGCACCGGCCTCCAATATGCCGAACGTCCTGGCCTGGCTCCCACAGCCAAGGTGGCAGCCAGAACAACTCTTGCTTTCTTTCAAGGTCTCTGGAAACTACTTGCATTGCCACCCAGACTTTGGGGCTGCGGGCTTTCCTGGCCACTCTAGCCTCAAAAGCACCTGTTTTTCATATTTCCCAGCACCGGCCTCCAATATGCCGAACGTCCTGGCCTGGCTCCCACAGCCAAGCTGGCAGCCAGAACAACTCTTGCTTTCTTTCAAGGTCTCTGGGAACTACTTGCATTGCCACCCAGACTTTGGGGCTGCGGGCTTTCCTGGCCACTCTAGCCTCACAAGCACCTTTTTTTTATATTTCCCAGCACCGGCCTCCAATATGCCGAACGTCCTGGCCTGGCTCCCACAGCCAAGCTGGCAGCCAGAACAACTCTTGCTTTCTTTCAAGGTCTCTGGGAACTACTTGCATTGCCACCCAGACTTTGGGGCTGCGGGCTTTCCTGGCCACTCTAGCCTCAAAAGCACCTTTTTTTCATATTGCCCAGCACCGGCCTCCAATACGCCGAACGTCCGGAGCTCACTCCCACAGCCAAGGTGGCAGCCAGAACAACTCTCGCTTTCTTTCAAGGTCTCTGGGAACTACTTGCATTGCCACCCAGACTTTGGGGCTGCGGGCTTTCCTGGCCACTCTAGCCTCAAAAGCACCTTTTTTTCACTTTACCCCACACCGGACCCCAATATGCCAAACGTCCTGGCCTGGCTCCCACAGCCAAGGTGGCAGCCAGAACAACTCTTGCTTTCTTTCAAGGTCTCTGGGAACTACTTGCATTGCCACCCAGACTTTGGGGCTGCGGGCTTTCCTGGCCACTCTAGCCTCAAAAGCACCTTTTTTTCACTTTACCCCAGCACCGGACCCCAATATGCCGAACGTCCTGGCCTGGCTCCCACAGCCAAGCTGGCAGCCAGAACAACTCTTGCTTTCTTTCAAGGTCTCTGGGAACTACTTGCATTGCCACCCAGACTTTGGGGCTGCGGGCTTTCCTGGCCACTCTAGCCTCAAAAGAACCTGTTTTTCACTTTTCCCTAGCACCGTCCTCCAATATGCCGAACGTCCTGTCCTAGCTCCTATAGCCAAGGTGGCAGCCAGAACAACTCTTGCTTTCTTTCAAGGTCTCTGGGAACTACTTGCATTGCCACCCAGACTTTGGGGCTGCGGGCTTTCCTGGCCACTCTAGCCTCAAAAGCACCTTTTTTTCATATTGCCCAGCACCGGCCTCCAATACGCCGAACGTCCGGAGCTCACTCCCACAGCCAAGGTGGCAGCCAGAACAACTCTCGCTTTCTTTCAAGGTCTCTGGGAACTACTTGCATTGCCACCCAGACTTTGGGGCTGCGGGCTTTCCTGGCCACTCTAGCCTCAAAAGCACCTGTTTTTCATATTTCCCAGCACCGGCCTCCAATATGCCGAATGTCCTGGCCTGGCTCCCACAGCCAAGCTGGCAGCCAGAACAACTTTTGCTTTCTTTCAAGGTCTCTGGAAACTACTTGCATTGCCACACAGACTTTGGGGCTGCGGGCTTTCCTGGCCACTCTAGCCTCAAAAGCACTTGTTTTTCATATTTCCCAGCACCGGCCTCCAATACGCCGAACGTCCTGGCCTGGCTCCCACAGCCAAGCTGGCAGCCAGAACAACTCTTGCTTTCTTTCAAGGTCTCTGGGAACTACTTGCATTGCCACACAGACTTTGGGGCTGCGGGCTTTCCTGGCCACTCTATCCTCACAAGCATCTTTTTTTCACTTTACCCCAGCACCGGCCTCCAATACGCCGAACGTCCTGGCCTGGCTCACACAGCCAAGGTGGCAGCCAGAACAACTCTTGCTTTCTTTCAAGGTCTCTGGGAACTACTTGCATTGCCACCCAGACTTTGGGGCTGCGGGCTTTCCTGGCCACTCTAGCCTCAAAAGCATCTTTTTTTCACTTTACCTCAGCACCGGCCTCCAATATGCCGAACGTCCTGGCCTGGCTCCCACACCCAAGGTGGCAGCCAGAACAACTCTTGCTTTCTTTCAAGGTCTCTGGAAACTACTTGCATTGCCACCCAGACTTTGGGGCTGCGGGCTTTCCTGGCCACTCTAGCCTCAAAAGCACCTGTTTTTCATATTTCCCAGCACCGGCCTCCAATATGCCGAACGTCCTGGCCTGGCTCCCACAGCCAAGCTGGCAGCCAGAACAACTCTTGCTTTCTTTCAAGGTCTCTGGGAACTACTTGCATTGCCACCCAGACTTTGGGGCTGCGGGCTTTCCTGGCCACTCTAGCCTCACAAGCACCTTTTTTTTATATTTCCCAGCACCGGCCTCCAATATGCCGAACGTCCTGGCCTGGCTCCCACAGCCAAGCTGGCAGCCAGAACAACTCTTGCTTTCTTTCAAGGTCTCTGGGAACTACTTGCATTGCCACCCAGACTTTGGGGCTGCGGGCTTTCCTGGCCACTCTAGCCTCAAAAGCACCTTTTTTTCATATTGCCCAGCACCGGCCTCCAATACGCCGAACGTCCGGAGCTCACTCCCACAGCCAAGGTGGCAGCCAGAACAACTCTCGCTTTCTTTCAAGGTCTCTGGGAACTACTTGCATTGCCACCCAGACTTTGGGGCTGCGGGCTTTCCTGGCCACTCTAGCCTCAAAAGCACCTTTTTTTCACTTTACCCCACACCGGACCCCAATATGCCAAACGTCCTGGCCTGGCTCACACAGCCAAGGTGGCAGCCAGAACAACTCTTGCTTTCTTTCAAGGTCTCTGGGAACTACTTGCATTGCCACCCAGACTTTGGGGCTGCGGGCTTTCCTGGCCACTCTAGCCTCAAAAGCACCTTTTTTTCACTTTACCCCAGCACCGGACCCCAATATGCCGAACGTCCTGGCCTGGCTCCCACAGCCAAGCTGGCAGCCAGAACAACTCTTGCTTTCTTTCAAGGTCTCTGGGAACTACTTGCATTGCCACCCAGACTTTGGGGCTGCGGGCTTTCCTGGCCACTCTAGCCTCAAAAGAACCTGTTTTTCACTTTTCCCTAGCACCGTCCTCCAATATGCCGAACGTCCTGTCCTAGCTCCTATAGCCAAGGTGGCAGCCAGAACAACTCTTGCTTTCTTTCAAGGTCTCTGGGAACTACTTGCATTGCCACACACACTTTGGGGCTGCGGGCTTTCCTGGCCACTCTAGCCTCAAAAGCATCTTTTTTTCACTTTACCCCAGCACCGGCCTCCAATATGCCGAACGTCCTGGCCTGGCTCCCACAGCCAAGGTGGCAGCCAGAACAACTCTTGCTTTCTTTCAAGGTCTCTGGGAACTACTTGCATTGCCACCCAGACTTTGGGGCTGCGGGCTTTCCTGGCCACTCTAGCCTCAAAAGCACCTTTTTTTCATATTTCCCAGCACCGGCCTCCAATATGCCGAACGTCCTGGCCTGGCTCCCACAGCCAAGGTGGCAGCCAGAACAACTCTTGCTTTCTTTCAAGGTCTCTGGAAACTACTTGCATTGCCACCCAGACTTTGGGGCTGCGGGCTTTCCTGGCCACTCTAGCCTCAAAAGCACCTGTTTTTCATATTGCCCAGCACCGGCCTCCAATACGCCGAACGTCCTGGCCTGGCTCCCACAGCCAAGGTGGCAGCCAGAACAACTCTTGCTTTCTTTCAAGGTCTCTGGGAACTACTTGCATTGCCACACAGACTTTGGGGCTGCGGGCTTTCCTGGCCACTCTAGCCTCAAAAGAACCTGTTTTTCACTTTTCCCTAGCACCGTCCTCCAATATGCCGAACGTCCTGTCCTAGCTCCTATAGCCAAGGTGGCAGCCAGAACAACTCTTGCTTTCTTTCAAGGTCTCTGGGAACTACTTGCATTGCCACCCAGACTTTGGGGCTGCGGGCTTTCCTGGCCACTCTATCCTCACAAGCATCTTTTTTTCACTTTACCACAGCACCGGCCTCCAATATGCCGAACGTCCTGGCCTGGCTCCCACAGCCAAGGTGGCAGCCAGAACAACTCTTGCTTTCTTTCAAGGTCTCTGGGAACTACTTGCATTGCCACCCAGACTTTGGGGCTGCGGGCTTTCCTGGCCACTCTAGCCTCAAAAGAACCTGTTTTTCACTTTTCCCTAGCACCGTCCTCCAATATGCCGAACGTCCTGTCCTAGCTCCTATAGCCAAGGTGGCAGCCAGAACAACTCTTGCTTTCTTTCAAGGTCTCTGGGAACTACTTGCATTGCCACCCAGACTTTGGGGCTGCGGGCTTTCCTGGCCACTCTAGCCTCAAAAGCACCTGTTTTTCATATTTCCCAGCACCGTCCTCCAATATGCCGAACGTCCTGGCCTGGCTCCCACAGCCAAGGTGGCAGCCAGAACAACTCTTGCTTTCTTTCAAGGTCTCTGGGAACTACTTGCATTGCCACCCAGACTTTGGGGCTGCGGGCTTTCCTGGCCACTCTAGCCTCAAAAGAACCTGTTTTTCACTTTTCCCTAGCACCGTCCTCCAATATGCCGAATGTCCTGTCCTAGCTCCTATAGCCAAGGTGGCAGCCAGAACAACTCTTGCTTTCTTTCAAGGTCTCTGGGAACTACTTGCATTGCCACCCAGACTTTGGGGCTGCGGGCTTTCCTGGCCACTCTAGCCTCAAAAGCACCTGTTTTTCATATTGCCCAGCACCGGCCTCCAATACGCCGAACGTCCTGGCCTGGCTCCCACAGCCAAGGTGGCAGCCAGAACAACTCTTGCTTTCTTTCAAGGTCTCTGGGAACTACTTGCATTGCCACACAGACTTTGGGGCTGCGGGCTTTCCTGGCCACTCTAGCCTCAAAAGAACCTGTTTTTCACTTTTCCCTAGCACCGTCCTCCAATATGCCGAACGTCCTGTCCTAGCTCCTATAGCCAAGGTGGCAGCCAGAACAACTCTTGCTTTCTTTCAAGGTCTCTGGGAACTACTTGCATTGCCACACAGACTTTGGGGCTGCGGGCTTTCCTGGCCACTCTAGCCTCACAAGCATCTTTTTTTCACTTTACCACAGCACCGGCCCCCAATATGCCGAACGTCCTGGCCTGGCTCCCACAGCCAAGGTGGCAGCCAGAACAACTCTTGCTTTCTTTCAAGGTCTCTGGGAACTACTTGCATTGCCACCCAGACTTTGGGGCTGCGGGCTTTCCTGGCCACTCTAGCCTCAAAAGCACCTGTTTTTCATATTTCCCAGCACCGTCCTCCAATATGCCGAACGTCCTGGCCTGGCTCCCACAGCCAAGGTGGCAGCCAGAACAACTCTTGCTTTCTTTCAAGGTCTCTGGAAACTACTTGCATTGCCACCCAGACTTTGGGGCTGCGGGCTTTCCTGGCCACTCTAGCCTCAAAAGCACCTGTTTTTCATATTTCCCAGCACCGGCCTCCAATACGCCGAACGTCCTGGCCTGGCTCCCACAGCCAAGGTGGCAGCCAGAACAACTCTTGCTTTCTTTCAAGGTCTCTGGGAACTACTTGCATTGCCACCCAGACTTTGGGGCTGCGGGCTTTCCTGGCCACTCTAGCCTCAAAAGCACCTGTTTTTCACTTTACCCCAGCACCGGACCCCAATATGCCGAACGTCCTGGCCTGGCTCCCACAGCCAAGCTGGCAGCCAGAACAACTCTTGCTTTCTTTCAAGGTCTCTGGGAACTACTTGCATTGCCACACAGACTTTGGGGCTGCGGGCTTTCCTGGCCACTCTAGCCTCAAAAGCACCTTTTTTTCATATTTCCCAGCACCGGCCTCCAATACGCCGAACGTCCGGAGATCACTCCCACAGCCAAGGTGGCAGCCAGAACAACTCTTGCTTTCTTTCAAGGTCTCTGGGAACTACTTGCATTGCCACCCAGACTTTGGGGCTGCGGGCTTTCCTGGCCACTCTAGCCTCAAAAGAACCTGTTTTTCACTTTTCCCCAGCATCGGCCTCCAATATGCCGAACGTCCTGGCCTGGCTCCCACAGCCAAGCTGGCAGCCAGAACAACTCTTGCTTTCTTTCAAGGTCTCTGGGAACTACTTGCATTGCCACCCAGACT
The DNA here is from genome assembly GCF_964106895.1 of Numenius arquata. Classification (NCBI taxonomy): domain Eukaryota; kingdom Metazoa; phylum Chordata; class Aves; order Charadriiformes; family Scolopacidae; genus Numenius; species Numenius arquata. The sequence goes on from NW_027415202.1 coordinate 163,794, forward strand.
TTGGGGCTGCGGGCTTTCCTGGCCACTCTAGCCTCACAAGCACCTTTTTTTTATATTTCCCAGCACCGGCCTCCAATATGCCGAACGTCCTGGCCTGGCTCCCACAGCCAAGCTGGCAGCCAGAACAACTCTTGCTTTCTTTCAAGGTCTCTGGGAACTACTTGCATTGCCACCCAGACTTTGGGGCTGCGGGCTTTCCTGGCCACTCTAGCCTCAAAAGCACCTTTTTTTCACTTTACCCCACACCGGACCCCAATATGCCAAACGTCCTGGCCTGGCTCACACAGCCAAGGTGGCAGCCAGAACAACTCTTGCTTTCTTTCAAGGTCTCTGGGAACTACTTGCATTGCCACCCAGACTTTGGGGCTGCGGGCTTTCCTGGCCACTCTAGCCTCAAAAGCACCTTTTTTTCACTTTACCCCAGCACCGGACCCCAATATGCCGAACGTCCTGGCCTGGCTCCCACAGCCAAGGTGGCAGCCAGAACAACTCTTGCTTTCTTTCAAGGTCTCTGGGAACTACTTGCATTGCCACCCAGACTTTGGGGCTGCGGGCTTTCCTGGCCACTCTAGCCTCAAAAGAACCTGTTTTTCACTTTTCCCTAGCACCGTCCTCCAATATGCCGAACGTCCTGTCCTAGCTCCTGTAGCCAAGGTGGCAGCCAGAACAACTCTTGCTTTCTTTCAAGGTCTCTGGGAACTACTTGCATTGCCACACAGACTTTGGGGCTGCGGGCTTTCCTGGCCACTCTAGCCTCAAAAGCATCTTTTTTTCACTTTACCCCAGCACCGGCCTCCAATATGCCGAACGTCCTGGCCTGGCTCCCACAGCCAAGGTGGCAGCCAGAACAACTCTTGCTTTCTTTCAAGGTCTCTGGGAACTACTTGCATTGCCACCCAGACTTTGGGGCTGCGGGCTTTCCTGGCCACTCTAGCCTCAAAAGCACCTGTTTTTCATATTTCCCAGCACCGGCCTCCAATACGCCGAACGTCCTGGCCTGGCTCCCACAGCCAAGGTGGCAGCCAGAACAACTCTTGCTTTCTTTCAAGGTCTCTGGGAACTACTTGCATTGCCACCCAGACTTTGGGGCTGCGGGCTTTCCTGGCCACTCTAGCCTCAAAAGCACCTGTTTTTCACTTTACCCCAGCACCGGACCCCAATATGCCGAACGTCCTGGCCTGGCTCCCACAGCCAAGCTGGCAGCCAGAACAACTCTTGCTTTCTTTCAAGGTCTCTGGGAACTACTTGCATTGCCACACAGACTTTGGGGCTGCGGGCTTTCCTGGCCACTCTAGCCTCAAAAGCACCTTTTTTTCATATTTCCCAGCACCGGCCTCCAATACGCCGAACGTCCGGAGATCACTCCCACAGCCAAGGTGGCAGCCAGAACAACTCTTGCTTTCTTTCAAGGTCTCTGGGAACTACTTGCATTGCCACCCAGACTTTGGGGCTGCGGGCTTTCCTGGCCACTCTAGCCTCAAAAGAACCTGTTTTTCACTTTTCCCCAGCACCGGCCTCCAATATGCCGAACGTCCTGGCCTGGCTCCCACAGCCAAGCTGGCAGCCAGAACAACTCTTGCTTTCTTTCAAGGTCTCTGGGAACTACTTGCATTGCCACACAGACTTTGGGGCTGCGGGCTTTCCTGGCCACTCTAGCCTCACAAGCACCTTTTTTTTATATTTCCCAGCACCGGCCTCCAATATGCCGAACGTCCTGGCCTGGCTCCCACAGCCAAGCTGGCAGCCAGAACAACTCTTGCTTTCTTTCAAGGTCTCTGGGAACTACTTGCATTGCCACCCAGACTTTGGGGCTGCGGGCTTTCCTGGCCACTCTAGCCTCAAAAGCACCTTTTTTTCATATTGCCCAGCACCGGCCTCCAATACGCCGAACGTCCGGAGCTCACTCCCACAGCCAAGGTGGCAGCCAGAACAACTCTCGCTTTCTTTCAAGGTCTCTGGGAACTACTTGCATTGCCACCCAGACTTTGGGGCTGCGGGCTTTCCTGGCCACTCTAGCCTCAAAAGCACCTTTTTTTCACTTTACCCCACACCGGACCCCAATATGCCAAACGTCCTGGCCTGGCTCACACAGCCAAGGTGGCAGCCAGAACAACTCTTGCTTTCTTTCAAGGTCTCTGGGAACTACTTGCATTGCCACCCAGACTTTGGGGCTGCGGGCTTTCCTGGCCACTCTAGCCTCAAAAGCACCTTTTTTTCACTTTACCCCAGCACCGGACCCCAATATGCCGAACGTCCTGGCCTGGCTCCCACAGCCAAGCTGGCAGCCAGAACAACTCTTGCTTTCTTTCAAGGTCTCTGGGAACTACTTGCATTGCCACCCAGACTTTGGGGCTGCGGGCTTTCCTGGCCACTCTAGCCTCAAAAGAACCTGTTTTTCACTTTTCCCTAGCACCGTCCTCCAATATGCCGAACGTCCTGTCCTAGCTCCTATAGCCAAGGTGGCAGCCAGAACAACTCTTGCTTTCTTTCAAGGTCTCTGGGAACTACTTGCATTGCCACACAGACTTTGGGGCTGCGGGCTTTCCTGGCCACTCTAGCCTCAAAAGCATCTTTTTTTCACTTTACCCCAGCACCGGCCTCCAATATGCCGAACGTCCTGGCCTGGCTCCCACAGCCAAGGTGGCAGCCAGAACAACTCTTGCTTTCTTTCAAGGTCTCTGGGAACTACTTGCATTGCCACCCAGACTTTGGGGCTGCGGGCTTTCCTGGCCACTCTAGCCTCAAAAGCACCTTTTTTTCATATTTCCCAGCACCGGCCTCCAATATGCCGAACGTCCTGGCCTGGCTCCCACAGCCAAGGTGGCAGCCAGAACAACTCTTGCTTTCTTTCAAGGTCTCTGGAAACTACTTGCATTGCCACCCAGACTTTGGGGCTGCGGGCTTTCCTGGCCACTCTAGCCTCAAAAGCACCTGTTTTTCATATTGCCCAGCACCGGCCTCCAATACGCCGAACGTCCTGGCCTGGCTCCCACAGCCAAGGTGGCAGCCAGAACAACTCTTGCTTTCTTTCAAGGTCTCTGGGAACTACTTGCATTGCCACCCAGACTTTGGGGCTGCGGGCTTTCCTGGCCACTCTAGCCTCAAAAGAACCTGTTTTTCACTTTTCCCTAGCACCGTCCTCCAATATGCCGAACGTCCTGTCCTAGCTCCTATAGCCAAGGTGGCAGCCAGAACAACGCTTGCTTTCTTTCAAGGTCTCTGGGAACTACTTGCATTGCCACCCAGACTTTGGGGCTGCGGGCTTTCCTGGCCACTCTATCCTCACAAGCATCTTTTTTTCACTTTACCACAGCACCGGCCTCCAATATGCCGAACGTCCTGGCCTGGCTCCCACAGCCAAGGTGGCAGCCAGAACAACTCTTGCTTTCTTTCAAGGTCTCTGGGAACTACTTGCATTGCCACCCAGACTTTGGGGCTGCGGGCTTTCCTGGCCACTCTAGCCTCAAAAGCACCTGTTTTTCATATTGCCCAGCACCGGCCTCCAATACGCCGAACGTCCTGGCCTGGCTCCCACAGCCAAGGTGGCAGCCAGAACAACTCTTGCTTTCTTTCAAGGTCTCTGGGAACTACTTGCATTGCCACACAGACTTTGGGGCTGCGGGCTTTCCTGGCCACTCTAGCCTCAAAAGAACCTGTTTTTCACTTTTCCCTAGCACCGTCCTCCAATATGCCGAACGTCCTGTCCTAGCTCCTATAGCCAAGGTGGCAGCCAGAACAACGCTTGCTTTCTTTCAAGGTCTCTGGGAACTACTTGCATTGCCACCCAGACTTTGGGGCTGCGGGCTTTCCTGGCCACTCTAGCCTCACAAGCATCTTTTTTTCACTTTACCACAGCACCGGCCTCCAATATGCCGAACGTCCTGGCCTGGCTCCCACAGCCAAGGTGGCAGCCAGAACAACTCTTGCTTTCTTTCAAGGTCTCTGGGAACTACTTGCATTGCCACCCAGACTTTGGGGCTGCGGGCTTTCCTGGCCACTCTAGCCTCAAAAGCACCTGTTTTTCATATTGCCCAGCACCGGCCTCCAATACGCCGAACGTCCTGGCCTGGCTCCCACAGCCAAGGTGGCAGCCAGAACAACTCTTGCTTTCTTTCAAGGTCTCTGGGAACTACTTGCATTGCCACACAGACTTTGGGGCTGCGGGCTTTCCTGGCCACTCTAGCCTCAAAAGAACCTGTTTTTCACTTTTCCCTAGCACCGTCCTCCAATATGCCGAACGTCCTGTCCTAGCTCCTATAGCCAAGGTGGCAGCCAGAACAACTCTTGCTTTCTTTCAAGGTCTCTGGGAACTACTTGCATTGCCACACAGACTTTGGGGCTGCGGGCTTTCCTGGCCACTCTAGCCTCACAAGCATCTTTTTTTCACTTTACCACAGCACCGGCCTCCAATATGCCGAACGTCCTGGCCTGGCTCCCACAGCCAAGGTGGCAGCCAGAACAACTCTTGCTTTCTTTCAAGGTCTCTGGGAACTACTTGCATTGCCACCCAGACTTTGGGGCTGCGGGCTTTCCTGGCCACTCTAGCCTCAAAAGCACCTGTTTTTCATATTTCCCAGCACCGTCCTCCAATATGCCGAACGTCCTGGCCTGGCTCCCACAGCCAAGGTGGCAGCCAGAACAACTCTTGCTTTCTTTCAAGGTCTCTGGAAACTACTTGCATTGCCACCCAGACTTTGGGGCTGCGGGCTTTCCTGGCCACTCTAGCCTCAAAAGCACCTGTTTTTCATATTTCCCAGCACCGGCCTCCAATACGCCGAACGTCCTGGCCTGGCTCCCACAGCCAAGGTGGCAGCCAGAACAACTCTTGCTTTCTTTCAAGGTCTCTGGGAACTACTTGCATTGCCACCCAGACTTTGGGGCTGCGGGCTTTCCTGGCCACTCTATCCTCACAAGCATCTTTTTTTCACTTTACCACAGCACCGGCCTCCAATATGCCGAACGTCCTGGCCTGGCTCCCACAGCCAAGGTGGCAGCCAGAACAACTCTTGCTTTCTTTCAAGGTCTCTGGGAACTACTTGCATTGCCACCCAGACTTTGGGGCTGCGGGCTTTCCTGGCCACTCTAGCCTCAAAAGCACCTGTTTTTCATATTGCCCAGCACCGGCCTCCAATACGCCGAACGTCCTGGCCTGGCTCCCACAGCCAAGGTGGCAGCCAGAACAACTCTTGCTTTCTTTCAAGGTCTCTGGGAACTACTTGCATTGCCACACAGACTTTGGGGCTGCGGGCTTTCCTGGCCACTCTAGCCTCAAAAGAACCTGTTTTTCACTTTTCCCTAGCACCAGCCTCCAATATGCCGAACGTCCTGTCCTAGCTCCTATAGCCAAGGTGGCAGCCAGAACAACTCTTGCTTTCTTTCAAGGTCTCTGGGAACTACTTGCATTGCCACACAGACTTTGGGGCTGCGGGCTTTCCTGGCCACTCTAGCCTCACAAGCATCTTTTTTTCACTTTACCACAGCACCGGCCTCCAATATGCCGAACGTCCTGGCCTGGCTCCCACAGCCAAGGTGGCAGCCAGAACAACTCTTGCTTTCTTTCAAGGTCTCTGGGAACTACTTGCATTGCCACCCAGACTTTGGGGCTGCGGGCTTTCCTGGCCACTCTAGCCTCAAAAGCACCTGTTTTTCATATTTCCCAGCACCGGCCTCCAATATGCCGAACGTCCTGGCCTGGCTCCCACAGCCAAGGTGGCAGCCAGAACAACTCTTGCTTTCTTTCAAGGTCTCTGGAAACTACTTGCATTGCCACCCAGACTTTGGGGCTGCGGGCTTTCCTGGCCACTCTAGCCTCAAAAGCACCTGTTTTTCATATTTCCCAGCACCGGCCTCCAATACGCCGAACGTCCTGGCCTGGCTCCCACAGCCAAGGTGGCAGCCAGAACAACTCTTGCTTTCTTTCAAGGTCTCTGGGAACTACTTGCATTGCCACCCAGACTTTGGGGCTGCGGGCTTTCCTGGCCACTCTAGCCTCAAAAGCACCTGTTTTTCACTTTACCCCAGCACCGGACCCCAATATGCCGAACGTCCTGGCCTGGCTCCCACAGCCAAGCTGGCAGCCAGAACAACTCTTGCTTTCTTTCAAGGTCTCTGGGAACTACTTGCATTGCCACCCAGACTTTGGGGCTGCGGGCTTTCCTGGCCACTCTAGCCTCAAAAGAACCTGTTTTTCACTTTTCCCTAGCACTGTCCTCCAATATGCCGAAAGTCCTGTCCTAGCTCCTATAGCCAAGGTGGCAGCCAGAACAACTCTTGCTTTCTTTCAAGGTCTCTGGGAACTACTTGCATTGCCACCCAGACTTTGGGGCTGCGGGCTTTCCTGGCCACTCTAGCCTCAAAAGCATCTTTTTTTCACTTTACACCACACCGGCCTCCAATATGCCGAACGTCCTGGCCTGGCTCCCACAGCCAAGCTGGCAGCCAGAACAACTCTTGCTTTCTTTCAAGGTCTCTGGGAACTACTTGCATTGCCACACAGACTTTGGGGCTGCGGGCTTTCCTGGCCACTCTAGCCTCAAAAGCACCTGTTTTTCATATTTCCCAGCACCGGCCTCCAATACGCCGAATGTCCTGGCCTGGCTCCCACAGCCAAGCTGGCAGCCAGAACAACTTTTGCTTTCTTTCAAGGTCTCTGGGAACTACTTGCATTGCCACACAGACTTTGGGGCTGCGGGCTTTCCTGGCCACTCTAGCCTCAAAAGCACTTGTTTTTCATATTTCCCAGCACCGGCCTCCAATACGCCGAACGTCCTGGCCTGGCTCCCACAGCCAAGCTGGCAGCCAGAACAACTCTTGCTTTCTTTCAAGGTCTCTGGGAACTACTTGCATTGCCACACAGACTTTGGGGCTGCGGGCTTTCCTGGCCACTCTATCCTCACAAGCATCTTTTTTTCACTTTACCCCAGCACCGGCCTCCAATACGCCGAACGTCCTGGCCTGGCTCACACAGCCAAGGTGGCAGCCAGAACAACTCTTGCTTTCTTTCAAGGTCTCTGGGAACTACTTGCATTGCCACCCAGACTTTGGGGCTGCGGGCTTTCCTGGCCACTCTAGCCTCAAAAGCATCTTTTTTTCACTTTACCTCAGCACCGGCCTCCAATATGCCGAACGTCCTGGCCTGGCTCCCACACCCAAGGTGGCAGCCAGAACAACTCTTGCTTTCTTTCAAGGTCTCTGGAAACTACTTGCATTGCCACCCAGACTTTGGGGCTGCGGGCTTTCCTGGCCACTCTAGCCTCAAAAGCACCTGTTTTTCATATTTCCCAGCACCGGCCTCCAATATGCCGAACGTCCTGGCCTGGCTCCCACAGCCAAGCTGGCAGCCAGAACAACTCTTGCTTTCTTTCAAGGTCTCTGGGAACTACTTGCATTGCCACACAGACTTTGGGGCTGCGGGCTTTCCTGGCCACTCTAGCCTCAAAAGAACCTGTTTTTCACTTTTCCCTAGCACCGTCCTCCAATATGCCGAACGTCCTGGCCTGGCTCCCACAGCCAAGGTGGCAGCCAGAACAACTCTTGCTTTCTTTCAAGGTCTCTGGGAACTACTTGCATTGCCACCCAGACTTTGGGGCTGCGGGCTTTCCTGGCCACTCTAGCCTCAAAAGAACCTGTTTTTCACTTTTCCCCAGCACCGGCCTCCAATATGCCGAACGTCCTGGCCTGGCTCCCACAGCCAAGCTGGCAGCCAGAACAACTCTTGCTTTCTTTCAAGGTCTCTGGGAACTACTTGCATTGCCACCCAGACTTTGGGGCTGCGGGCTTTCCTGGCCACTCTATCCTCACAAGCATCTTTTTTTCACTTTACCACAGCACCGGCCTCCAATATGCCGAACGTCCTGGCCTGGCTCCCACAGCCAAGGTGGCAGCCAGAACAACTCTTGCTTTCTTTCAAGGTCTCTGGGAACTACTTGCATTGCCACCCAGACTTTGGGGCTGCGGGCTTTCCTGGCCACTCTAGCCTCAAAAGCACCTGTTTTTCATATTGCCCAGCACCGGCCTCCAATACGCCGAACGTCCTGGCCTGGCTCCCACAGCCAAGGTGGCAGCCAGAACAACTCTTGCTTTCTTTCAAGGTCTCTGGGAACTACTTGCATTGCCACACAGACTTTGGGGCTGCGGGCTTTCCTGGCCACTCTAGCCTCAAAAGAACCTGTTTTTCACTTTTCCCTAGCACCGTCCTCCAATATGCCGAACGTCCTGTCCTAGCTCCTATAGCCAAGGTGGCAGCCAGAACAACGCTTGCTTTCTTTCAAGGTCTCTGGGAACTACTTGCATTGCCACACAGACTTTGGGGCTGCGGGCTTTCCTGGCCACTCTAGCCTCACAAGCATCTTTTTTTCACTTTACCACAGCACCGGCCTCCAATATGCCGAACGTCCTGGCCTGGCTCCCACAGCCAAGGTGGCAGCCAGAACAACTCTTGCTTTCTTTCAAGGTCTCTGGGAACTACTTGCATTGCCACCCAGACTTTGGGGCTGCGGGCTTTCCTGGCCACTCTAGCCTCAAAAGCACCTGTTTTTCATATTTCCCAGCACCGTCCTCCAATATGCCGAACGTCCTGGCCTGGCTCCCACAGCCAAGGTGGCAGCCAGAACAACTCTTGCTTTCTTTCAAGGTCTCTGGGAACTACTTGCATTGCCACCCAGACTTTGGGGCTGCGGGCTTTCCTGGCCACTCTAGCCTCAAAAGCACCTGTTTTTCATATTTCCCAGCACCGGCCTCCAATACGCCGAACGTCCTGGCCTGGCTCCCACAGCCAAGGTGGCAGCCAGAACAACTCTTGCTTTCTTTCAAGGTCTCTGGGAACTACTTGCATTGCCACCCAGACTTTGGGGCTGCGGGCTTTCCTGGCCACTCTATCCTCAAAAGCACCTTTTTTTCACTTTACCCCAGCACCGGCCTCCAATACGCCGAACGTCCTGGCCTGGCTCACACAGCCAAGGTGGCAGCCAGAACAACTCTTGCTTTCTTTCAAGGTCTCTGGGAACTACTTGCATTGCCACACAGACTTTGGGGCTGCGGGCTTTCCTGGCCACTCTAGCCTCAAAAGCACCTGTTTTTCACTTTACCCCAGCACCGGACCCCAATATGCCGAACGTCCTGGCCTGGCTCCCACAGCCAAGCTGGCAGCCAGAACAACTCTTGCTTTCTTTCAAGGTCTCTGGGAACTACTTGCATTGCCACCCAGACTTTGGGGCTGCGGGCTTTCCTGGCCACTCTAGCCTCAAAAGAACCTGTTTTTCACTTTTCCCTAGCACTGTCCTCCAATATGCCGAAAGTCCTGTCCTAGCTCCTATAGCCAAGGTGGCAGCCAGAACAACTCTTGCTTTCTTTCAAGGTCTCTGGGAACTACTTGCATTGCCACCCAGACTTTGGGGCTGCGGGCTTTCCTGGCCACTCTAGCCTCAAAAGCATCTTTTTTTCACTTTACACCACACCGGCCTCCAATATGCCGAACGTCCTGGCCTGGCTCCCACAGCCAAGCTGGCAGCCAGAACAACTCTTGCTTTCTTTCAAGGTCTCTGGAAACTACTTGCATTGCCACCCAGACTTTGGGGCTGCGGGCTTTCCTGGCCACTCTAGCCTCAAAAGCACCTGTTTTTCATATTTCCCAGCACCGGCCTCCAATATGCCGAACGTCCTGGCCTGGCTCCCACAGCCAAGCTGGCAGCCAGAACAACTCTTGCTTTCTTTCAAGGTCTCTGGGAACTACTTGCATTGCCACACAGACTTTGGGGCTGCGGGCTTTCCTGGCCACTCTAGCCTCAAAAGCACCTTTTTTTCATATTTCCCAGCACCGGCCTCCAATACGCCGAACGTCCGGAGATCACTCCCACAGCCAAGGTGGCAGCCAGAACAACTCTTGCTTTCTTTCAAGGTCTCTGGGAACTACTTGCATTGCCACCCAGACTTTGGGGCTGCGGGCTTTCCTGGCCACTCTAGCCTCAAAAGAACCTGTTTTTCACTTTTCCCCAGCACCGGCCTCCAATATGCCGAACGTCCTGGCCTGGCTCCCACAGCCAAGGTGGCAACCAGAACAACTCTTGCTTTCTTTCAAGGTCTCTGGGAACTACTTGCATTGCCACCCAGACTTTGGGGCTGCGGGCTTTCCTGGCCACTCTAGCCTCACAAGCACCTTTTTTTTATATTTCCCAGCACCGGCCTCCAATATGCCGAACGTCCTGGCCTGGCTCCCACAGCCAAGCTGGCAGCCAGAACAACTCTTGCTTTCTTTCAAGGTCTCTGGGAACTACTTGCATTGCCACCCAGACTTTGGGGCTGCGGGCTTTCCTGGCCACTCTAGCCTCAAAAGCACCTTTTTTTCATATTTCCCAGCACCGGCCTCCAATATGCCGAACGTCCTGGCCTGGCTCCCACAGCCAAGCTGGCAGCCAGAACAACTCTTGCTTTCTTTCAAGGTCTCTGGGAACTACTTGCATTGCCACCCAGACTTTGGGGCTGCGGGCTTTCCTGGCCACTCTAGCCTCAAAAGAACCTGTTTTTCACTTTTCCCTAGCACCGTCCTCCAATATGCCGAACGTCCTGGCCTGGCTCCCACAGCCAAGGTGGCAGCCAGAACAACTCTTGCTTTCTTTCAAGGTCTCTGGGAACTACTTGCATTGCCACCCAGACTTTGGGGCTGCGGGCTTTCCTGGCCACTCTAGCCTCAAAAGCACCTGTTTTTCACTTTTCCCCAGCACCGGCCTCCAATATGCCGAACGTCCTGGCCTGGCTCCCACAGCCAAGCTGGCAGCCAGAACAACTCTTGCTTTCTTTCAAGGTCTCTGGGAACTACTTGCATTGCCACCCAGACTTTGGGGCTGCGGGCTTTCCTGGCCACTCTAGCCTCAAAAGAACCTGTTTTTCACTTTTCCCCAGCACCGGCCTCCAATATGCCGAACGTCCTGGCCTGGCTCCCACAGCCAAGCTGGCAGCCAGAACAACTCTTGCTTTCTTTCAAGGTCTCTGGGAACTACTTGCATTGCCACCCAGACTTTGGGGCTGCGGGCTTTCCTGGCCACTCTAGCCTCAAAAGCACCTTTTTTTCACTTTTCCCCAGCACCGGCGACCAATATGCCAAACGTCCTGGCCTGGCTCCCACAGCCAAGGTGGCAGCCAGAACAACTCTTGCTTTCTTTCAAGGTCTCTGGGAACTACTTGCATTGCCACCCAGACTTTGGGGCTGCGGGCTTTCCTGGCCACTCTAGCCTCAAAAGCACCTGTTTTTCACTTTTCCCCAGCACCGGCCTCCAATATGCTGAACGTCCTGGCCTGGCTCCCACAGCCAAGGTAGCAGCCAGAACAACTCTTGCTTTCTTTCAAGGTCTCTGGGAACTACTTGCATTGCCACCCAGACTTTGGGGCTGCGGGCTTTCCTGGCCACTCTAGCCCCAAAAGCACCTGTTTTTCACTTTTCCCCAGCACCGGCGACCAATATGCCAAACGTCCTGGCCTGGCTCCCACAGCCAAGGTGGCAGCCAGAACAACTCTTGCTTTCTTTCAGGGTCTCTGGGAACTACTTGCATTGCCACCCAGACTTTGGGGCTGCGGGCTTTCCTGGCCACTCTAGCCTCAAAAGCACCTTTTTTTCACTTTTCCCCAGCACCGGCCTCCAATATGCCGAACGTCCTGGCCTGGCTCCCACAGCCAAGGTGGCAGCCAGAACAACTCTTGCTTTCTTTCAAGGTCTCTGGGAACTACTTGCATTGCCACCCAGACTTTGGGGCTGCGGGCTTTCCTGGCCACTCTAGCCTCAAAAGAACCTGTTTTTCACTTTTCCCTAGCACCGTCCTCCAATATGCCGAACGTCCTGGCCTGGCTCCCACAGCCAAGGTGGCAGCCAGAACAACTCTTGCTTTCTTTCAAGGTCTCTGGGAACTACTTGCATTGCCACCCAGACTTTGGGGCTGCGGGCTTTCCTGGCCACTCTAGCCTCAAAAGAACCTGTTTTTCACTTTTCCCCAGCACCGGCCTCCAATATGCCGAACGTCCTGGCCTGGCTCCCACAGCCAAGGTGGCAGCCAGAACAACTCTTGCTTTCTTTCAAGGTCTCTGGGAACTACTTGCATTGCCACCCAGACTTTGGGGCTGCGGGCTTTCCTGGCCACTCTAGCCTCAAAAGCACCTTTTTTTTATATTTCCCAGCACCGGCCTCCAATATGCCGAACGTCCTGGCCTGGCTCCCACAGCCAAGGTGGCAGCCAGAACAACTCTTGCTTTCTTTCAAGGTCTCTGGAAACTACTTGCATTGCCACCCAGACTTTGGGGCTGCGGGCTTTCCTGGCCACTCTAGCCTCAAAAGCACCTGTTTTTCATATTGCCCAGCACCGGCCTCCAATACGCCGAACGTCCTGACCTGGCTCCCACAGCCAAGGTGGCAGCCAGAACAACTCTTGCTTTCTTTCAAGGTCTCTGGGAACTACTTGCATTGCCACCCAGACTTTGGGGCTGCGGGCTTTCCTGGCCACTCTAGCCTCAAAAGAACCTGTTTTTCACTTTTCCCTAGCACCGTCCTCCAATATGCCGAACGTCCTGTCCTAGCTCCTATAGCCAAGGTGGCAGCCAGAACAACGCTTGCTTTCTTTCAAGGTCTCTGGGAACTACTTGCATTGCCACCCAGACTTTGGGGCTGCGGGCTTTCCTGGCCACTCTAGCCTCACAAGCATCTTTTTTTCACTTTACCACAGCACCGGCCTCCAATATGCCGAACGTCCTGGCCTGGCTCCCACAGCCAAGGTGGCAGCCAGAACAACTCTTGCTTTCTTTCAAGGTCTCTGGGAACTACTTGCATTGCCACCCAGACTTTGGGGCTGCGGGCTTTCCTGGCCACTCTAGCCTCAAAAGCACCTGTTTTTCATATTGCCCAGCACCGGCCTCCAATACGCCGAACGTCCTGGCCTGGCTCCCACAGCCAAGGTGGCAGCCAGAACAACTCTTGCTTTCTTTCAAGGTCTCTGGGAACTACTTGCATTGCCACACAGACTTTGGGGCTGCGGGCTTTCCTGGCCACTCTAGCCTCAAAAGAACCTGTTTTTCACTTTTCCCTAGCACCGTCCTCCAATATGCCGAACGTCCTGTCCTAGCTCCTATAGCCAAGGTGGCAGCCAGAACAACTCTTGCTTTCTTTCAAGGTCTCTGGGAACTACTTGCATTGCCACACAGACTTTGGGGCTGCGGGCTTTCCTGGCCACTCTAGCCTCACAAGCATCTTTTTTTCACTTTACCACAGCACCGGCCTCCAATATGCCGAACGTCCTGGCCTGGCTCCCACAGCCAAGGTGGCAGCCAGAACAACTCTTGCTTTCTTTCAAGGTCTCTGGGAACTACTTGCATTGCCACACAGACTTTGGGGCTGCGGGCTTTCCTGGCCACTCTAGCCTCAAAAGCACCTTTTTTTCATATTTCCCAGCACCGGCCTCCAATACGCCGAACGTCCGGAGATCACTCCCACAGCCAAGGTGGCAGCCAGAACAACTCTTGCTTTCTTTCAAGGTCTCTGGGAACTACTTGCATTGCCACCCAGACTTTGGGGCTGCGGGCTTTCCTGGCCACTCTAGCCTCAAAAGAACCTGTTTTTCACTTTTCCCCAGCACCGGCCTCCAATATGCCGAACGTCCTGGCCTGGCTCCCACAGCCAAGGTGGCAGCCAGAACAACTCTTGCTTTCTTTCAAGGTCTCTGGGAACTACTTGCATTGCCACCCAGACTTTGGGGCTGCGGGCTTTCCTGGCCACTCTAGCCTCACAAGCACCTTTTTTTTATATTTCCCAGCACCGGCCTCCAATATGCCGAACGTCCTGGCCTGGCTCCCACAGCCAAGCTGGCAGCCAGAACAACTCTTGCTTTCTTTCAAGGTCTCTGGAAACTACTTGCATTGCCACCCAGACTTTGGGGCTGCGGGCTTTCCTGGCCACTCTAGCCTCAAAAGCACCTTTTTTTCATATTTCCCAGCACCGGCCTCCAATATGCCGAACGTCCTGGCCTGGCTCCCACAGCCAAGCTGGCAGCCAGAACAACTCTTGCTTTCTTTCAAGGTCTCTGGGAACTACTTGCATTGCCACCCAGACTTTGGGGCTGCGGGCTTTCCTGGCCACTCTAGCCTCAAAAGAACCTGTTTTTCACTTTTCCCTAGCACCGTCCTCCAATATGCCGAACGTCCTGGCCTGGCTCCCACAGCCAAGGTGGCAGCCAGAACAACTCTTGCTTTCTTTCAAGGTCTCTGGGAACTACTTGCATTGCCACCCAGACTTTGGGGCTGCGGGCTTTCCTGGCCACTCTAGCCTCAAAAGCACCTGTTTTTCACTTTTCCCCAGCACCGGCCTCCAATATGCCGAACGTCCTGGCCTGGCTCCCACAGCCAAGCTGGCAGCCAGAACAACTCTTGCTTTCTTTCAAGGTCTCTGGGAACTACTTGCATTGCCACACAGACTTTGGGGCTGCGGGCTTTCCTGGCCACTCTAGCCTCAAAAGCACCTTTTTTTCATATTTCCCAGCACCGGCCTCCAATATGCCGAACGTCCTGGCCTGGCTCCCACAGCCAAGGTGGCAGCCAGAACAACTCTTGCTTTCTTTCAAGGTCTCTGGGAACTACTTGCATTGCCACCCAGACTTTGGGGCTGCGGGCTTTCCTGGCCACTCTAGCCTCAAAAGCACCTTTTTTTCACTTTTCCCCAGCACCGGCGACCAATATGCCAAACGTCCTGGCCTGGCTCCCACAGCCAAGGTGGCAGCCAGAACAACTCTTGCTTTCTTTCAAGGTCTCTGGGAACTACTTGCATTGCCACCCAGACTTTGGGGCTGCGGGCTTTCCTGGCCACTCTAGCCTCAAAAGCACCTGTTTTTCACTTTTCCCCAGCACTGTCCTCCAATATGCCGAAAGTCCTGGCCTGGCTCCCACAGCCAAGGTAGCAGCCAGAACAACTCTTGCTTTCTTTCAAGGTCTCTGGGAACTACTTGCATTGCCACCCAGACTTTGGGGCTGCGGGCTTTCCTGGCCACTCTAGCCCCAAAAGCACCTGTTTTTCACTTTTCCCCAGCACCGGCGACCAATATGCCAAACGTCCTGGCCTGGCTCCCACAGCCAAGGTGGCAGCCAGAACAACTCTTGCTTTCTTTCAGGGTCTCTGGGAACTACTTGCATTGCCACCCAGACTTTGGGGCTGCGGGCTTTCCTGGCCACTCTAGCCTCAAAAGCACCTGTTTTTCACTTTTCCCCAGCACCGGCCTCCAATATGCCGAACGTCCTGGCCTGGCTCCCACAGCCAAGGTGGCAGCCAGAACAACTCTTGCTTTCTTTCAAGGTCTCTGGGAACTACTTGCATTGCCACCCAGACTTTGGGGCTGTGGGCTTTCCTGGCCACTCTAGCCTCAAAAGCACCTTTTTTCTTTATCATTTTCCTTTTTAAGGCGTTTAAGAAACGTGTAGACATGGCACTTCAGGGCATGCTCTAGTGCCCGAGATTGTTGGTTTGTGTCTGTTTGCGGATGGGTGTGGGTTGTGGTGTTTTGTGGTTTTTCGTTGGGTTTTGGTTGTTTTTTTTTTGTGTGTGTGTGTGCGTGTTTTGGTTTGGTTTGGGTTTTGGCGTTGTTTTTTTTTTTTTTTTTTTTGTGGTTGGACTCGATGATCTCAAAGGTCCCTTCCAATCATGAAGATCCTGTGATTCTGTGATTTCTTTTGCATTTTAAAAGTAAAGGCCAGGAAGGAAAGGGTCCCTCAAGGGTCCGTCCTGGGACCAGTACTGTTTAACATTTTTATCAAAGACATAGACAGAGGGATTGACAGCACCATCAGCAAGTTTGCAGATGACACCCAGCTGTGTGGTGTTGTCAATACACCGGAGGGACGGGATGTCATTCAGGGGGACCTGGACAGGCTGGAGAGGTGGGCCCAGATGAACCTCATGAGGTTCAACAAAAACAAGTGCAGGATTCTGCACCTGGGAAGAAACAATCCTCAGTATAAATACAGACTGGGGGATGAGGTATTAGAAAGCAGCCCTGAGGAAAGGGACTTGGGGGTGCTGATTGATGAGAAGCTGGACATGAGCAGGCAATGTGCTCTCGCAGCCCAAGAGGCCAATCACATCCTGGGCTGCATCAAAAGAAGTGTTGCCAGCAGATCCAGAGAGGTGATTCTGCCACTTTACTCTGCTCTGGTGAGACCTCACCTGGAGTACTGTGTGCAGGTCTGGAGCCCTCAATATAGAAAGGACACGGACCTGATGGAGCGGGTCCAGAGGAGGGCCACCAAAATGATCAGGGGGCTGGAGCACCTCTCCTATGAGGACAGACTGAGGGAGCTGGGGTTGTTTAGCTTGGAGAAAAGGAGGCTCCGGGGAGACCTCATAGCGGCCTTCCAGTACCTGAGGGGGGCCTACAGGAAGGCTGGGGAGGGTCTGTTTACAAAGGCCTGCAGTGACAGGACGAGGGGCAATGGTTTTAAGCTGGAGAAGGGGAGATTTAGATTGGATATTAGGAAAAAATTCTTTACCATGAGGGTGGTGGAACACTGGAACAGGTTGCCCAGGGAGGTGGTTGAGGCCCCTTCCCTTGAGATATTCAAGGTGAAGCTCGACGAGGCCCTGGGCAACCTGGTCTAGTTGGGGGTGTCCCTGCTGACTGCGGGGAGGTCAGACTAGATGACCTTTGGAGGTCCCTTCCGGCCTGGACCAATCTATGAATCTATGAATCTATGAAAAGCTTATATCCATTGCTTAAGGAGAGAAGAAAGGAGGGTTGAAAGAGTAGCGGCAAATACGCTTTTCCTTCGTCTTCACCAGACTTCAACCAACTTCAGGGAAATTTAGTTCTTTAAAACACCAGGATCATGGGCTGGAGGAGTATGTCAAACAGAGTTCAGATAAAACTTGTGCTTGACTAGTAAGGGAACAAGCCCAAGTGCCTTTCTGAAACTGAGGGACGGCGTTTCACCTCCGACGGCTGAAGAGCAAAGCTTGTACCTGCCTTCAAAGGGTAAAAGAGCTGAAGTGGTAATATCAGTCCAAATTTGGCTGATGACTTTATAGTGTATAAACCCCCAGGAGATAACAGGATGCAGAACATGCTCAAACTGAGGACCAGGAGTCGGGCCCGGCCCTGTCTCTGCAAACTCTGGTTGCGAGAGCACAGGGCGGAAACCTGAGCGCTGCCGCCGATGAAAGCCACGGACTGGGGGGGCCGGGCTGGTGCTGCGCTCCATACGGTGACAGACGGAGGATGTCGCTGTGAGCCCATTGTGACACAGGAGGTCGGCCGGCGGGTAAGCGATGACCAACTGAGGAGGCCACCGCCCTCCGATTGTGACCCGTGAGGGCAGAGGGCCAGTCATCCCGCACAGAGGCCCCGGGCTCAGTGTGCAGCTGGCACTGTGCGGTGAGGTCCTTGTCCTCGCCGCAGCTGGGCACGGCTGTCTTCTCCTGAGGTACCCCGTGTGCCACAGGGCGCTGATGATGGCTTCTGCTTGGGAGAGGAACTATCACCACTCAGGCCTGGAGAAAGCAGCAGCTTTCCTCCCCTCGCTGCTTGCTGACAGCTCCCTCAGGAGCAAAGACGACGATCAGACTGTCCACGGAGTGCTGCTCTTTGCGGATGTCTCAGGTGGGGGGAGCAGGGAGGAGACACGCGCCGTCTTGGGACACACCAGGCCCTTTGGAGCCCCTCGGACAGAGTGGCCATCTTGTCACTGCTGAGGTCTTCTGCTGGCATGCCCAGAGAGAGCGGGATGGGTTGTCTTGGGCGGTCAACCCCTGCTGCCACCAGCACTGAGCCGGGCATGGGAAGGTGTCCCCAACAGGCTCTCGGGCCGGGCAGGGTGGAAAGTGCTGCCAAGTCCCTTGGCCCCCATGGGCATTTCCTGATTTCTGCGTGTCCCTGCTACAGGTTTCACGGCGTTGACCGAGAAATTCATCCAGAAGAGCGGCAGGGACAGAGGCGCTGATGAGCTAGCACAAACCCTCAATGAGTACCTGTGTGATATTTTGGGAGGTAAGAGCCGTGCTGCAGGACTGTCTGGCATCGGGCCATGATGGTGGAGGGTGGAGGCAGACATGCTGGGCAGCCTGGTCCTGCCTCCTTGGCAGGGCTGGGGCTTTCTGTGAGGAACAGCGAGGGCAGCCAGGGTCTGCCGGTGGGTCAGGACCAGCGCAGGCTGGTGAGGGTGACCTGAGGGTGCTACCTCTGACCTGTGCGTGTGTGAGACCCTCACGAGCCCCTTTCCACAGGGAAAACCTTGACCCTCCTGAGCTGACCGTGAGCACAGTGTGGCCACCCCTTTGGCAGTGCTATTAGGGCAAAGCAAGAGTCCCCAAAGACACACCAAAGGGTGTGGAGCATCTGTGCTCCGAGGAAAGGCTGAGAGAGCTGGGACTGGTTGACATAGAGAAGGCTCAGGGGGGACCTTAGGAATGTGTCTACAACTTGAAGGGTGGGTGCAAAGAGGACAGAGCCGGATTCTTCCCAGTGGTTCCCAGTGTCAGGACCAGAGGCCACGCCACAGACCCGCACTGAAACACAGGAGGTTCCCTCTGTAGGTCAGGAAACACTTTTTGCCTGTGAGGGTGACTGAGCACTGGCAGAGGTTGCCCAGGGAGGTTGTGGAGTCTCCTTCCTCAGAGCTATTCAGGAACGATCAGCCACCCTCCTGGCTCTGTGCAGCCCGGCTGGGCTGGAGCAGCGGTGTCGGATCAGATGGAGCCCAGAGGTCCCTTCCAGCCTCCACCTTTCCGAGGTTTGGTGGCATCTGGAGGCCCTGCCTCCCTGCCTGCTCTGCGGGTACCAGGGCAGTGACCACTGTGAGCCTGGGAGAGACGTCGGAGCGGTGCTTTCCTCAGCTCTGCCCCATGGTGCACCCTTGCCCAGGTGCTGCTCTTTGAGGGGGGCTTGTTCCGTGGCTTCTGGAAGAAGGTGTCCGCATGACTCTTCCTTTTCTTCCCTCTGTCCGCAGAGTTCCTGGTTTTTGGAGGAGACATCTTGAAGTTTGCTGGTAGGTGTTTGGGACGACGATGCCCACGTGCGCCGATGGGCAGCATTTACCTGTTGTGGCGGCCGTTTGCTCTGCTCTCCTTCTCCAGAGGCTCTGTGCAGCACCTGGATCCCACTCTTGGCCACCACACACCCCCCGCAGTGGCCCCTCTGTCCCACCCCGGGCCTGCCTGCGGCTTGGCTTTAGCCAGGGCTGTGGCTCCTCCTTCTCTGCCCTGGCTTGTAGGGCCCTGGGCTGGGGGTGGGGGCAAGAAAGCCCCCAGAGGAGGAGACCCCCGAGAAAGCGCAGCCCAAGGTGTGTGTCGGAGCGGTGGTGAGGGGCAGGGAGGCCCTGGGGATGGCGGAGCTGGGGCTGCCAGGCTGGCAGGGGAGGGAGAGTCCCTGGTGTGCTGCAGCTGCAGAGGAGCGCTCGGGGCAGGGGCTGCCACCGCTGCCAGCTGCTGGGGCTGCCCGGGAGAGGAGAGGGGTCCCGGTGCCCGGGATGGGGTGTCCTCCGGGACGATGGCCCATCTTCCTCCGCACGTCAGCTGGTTTCTGCTGTCCCTGCCACTGAGCGTAGGTCGGGGAGAGCCAGGTCTCAGCAGAGCCTCGACCTTCCCTCACTTGCCCCAGGAGACGCTGTGCTGGTGCTGTGGAGAACACCCCCCCGGGAGCTGGCCAGGACCATCAGCCTGGTGCTGCACTGTAGCCAGCAGATCCAGAAGAAGTATAGAAGGCGTGAGACGGACGTGGGCCAGGAGGTCCAACTGAAGATAGGTACGGGCGCTGTGCCAGACGCAGATCCATGGCACTCTCCCGTGCCACAGGGAGCTTCTCACCAGCAGGAAATGTGGGGACTGGGGCTCGTGCCAAAGGAAAGCATCTCCGGCGAGCGTTCAAGGGTCCAGCTGTAGTCGGAGCGGGGATGGGAGACCGGGACTGCTGGGTTTGCGCATGTCCGCAGATGCAGAGGAAGCTTAAAGGCAGAGCAGGTGTCGGATTGAGCCTTAGGATCTTTGAATGTCATCTTTAGCACAGACGTCTGCGGGAGGTCGTTATCCTTTTGTTTCTTCAGGCGGGGGCAGCTTTGCGTCCTTTCCCCTGCTGGATTCTCCCCTGCCTTTCACAAAGAGCAAAGGGGAGCTGCTTGGCTCACGCCTGTGAGAAGGGCTTTTGCAGGCTCTTGGGTTTTCTCCAATGACAGCTCCAACCTGCCTGCATGAAAAAGGAGCAGGTGGTGGTCGAGGCCCCGCTGGTTTGCTGGCCTTCTGGGGCAGGCAGCTGGGTAAGATGCCCGGCACCCTCAACACATTCTCCATGTCGACTTTGTCTGTCTGTTTCTAGACACCCGTTTCAGGGAGCTGTGTGGGTGTCCCCCCGCATAGGACAGAGGGTGCTCTACCCCTCCGTGATGCCTGTCTCCCTGCTGGGCTTCAGATTGGCTTCTGAGCAGCTGAGATGCTGGGGGCTGCAGAGTTCCAAACGTTCCCTGTGTCATTTCTGCTTCTCCCTCTCCCTCTCCCCAGGGATCTCTGCAGGCACCATGAGCCTCTCCATTTTTGGAGACAGGAGGCGGCAGTACTTCTGCATTTATGGCCGAGGCGTGGGTGAAGTTCATGAGGCCGAAGAGCTTGCAGATGCAGGTGACATTGTCCTCTCAGCTACCGCCTGGGAGCTCTGTGAGCAGCAGCGGCTGAGGACCAAGCATCTTGCAGGCCAAAGAGCCGTGAAGGTGGGTGGATGACATGGCCTCTAGAGCCATTTGTGAGGAGCTGGACTTGGACATGAAGGAGGGAAGTGTCAGAAGGCTGAGGAGCTGAATGTGGAGAGAGCGGTAGCTGGGAAAGTGGGCAGGTGGCTGAAGCCCTTGTCCTCCCATCTCAGGGGTAACTGTGGGCTGGGCTTGCTTGGTTGGAGGGGTCGGGAGGCACCGGAAGGGTTTTAGCCCCACCAGCAATGTCCTGTGGGCCATGGAGCTGTGGGTGACAGCTGGGGGATGCTTGGATAATGGCTGCCCAGCTCCGGTGCTTCTGAGGAGGCACTGCTGTCCCAGCCAGCCAGGGGGGCTTCCTCTCTCCTTTCCTGGGAAGTGGCAGTGGAGGGCAGGCTCTGTCCCCTGGGACTCCTGGGGAGGCCAGTGGCAGTGATTTCCTTCTGCGTGTCTTCAGGTTACGGGCATGGAGCCGATGTCTTGGTCAGAATGCCAAGATGCCTTACGCCAGCTCATACAGGACCCACTGAGCCACCGCTCGGAAGGGGAAGGTGAGTGCCATCTTGCCCTTGTTCTGTGGTTGCCCCAAAAGGTGGGGCCTGGCTGCTTCAGGGGCCAGAGAGGAACCACCTCCTCCCTCTTCCCTCTGTCAGTTGGCACTCCTGCTTTTGGGCCTCCTGGGGCAGTCGCTGCTGCTGCCTCCTCCTCCCAGGGGACAGCTCTGCCCTCCGCATCTGGAGGTGGCCACCTGGGCAAAGGCAGAAGACTCTTCCTGCCCTGTTTCCAGGGCCAGCCCCTGCTTTGCAACGGCTCGTAGTCCCACGCGTCCAGCGACCACCTGCCTTTGCTCTCCTCAGGTGCCATGAGGCCGGCTCTTCTCCTGCCCAGTGATCCCAATGCGGAGAAGGTGTACAGGAAGTACATCCCAGACGCTGCTCTTGGGAAGGTACGGCAAGGCCACCACTGCTGGGGGCTGCCTTTTGGGATGGATTTCTCCCTTCCTCTGGGAGGAGGGCCAGGGCGCCTGCTCTCCCTCCGTACCTGGTGTGGGCAGTGAGACCCCGGGAGAGCAGGCTGGTGAAGCCATCGTGCTCTTGTCTTCCAGCTTGATGAAAGAGTGCCACTGGAGCTCTTCTCTGAGCTACGGCCAGTCACCATCATCTTCGTCCAGCTGCAGCTTCCTGCAGATGTCAGCACGGGGAGCACCAGCACGATCCTTAACACTGCCAGCAGCGTGATGGTGGAAATCCTCTCTCCTCACAAGGGCAAAATC
Source organism: Numenius arquata (assembly GCF_964106895.1). NCBI lineage: Eukaryota > Metazoa > Chordata > Aves > Charadriiformes > Scolopacidae > Numenius > Numenius arquata. The sequence continues at coordinate 185,752 of NW_027415202.1, forward strand.
AACAAAGTCCTCCTGTGTGATAAAGTGAGTGTGGGGGAACAACCGCCTCCCCCAGCGCGAGACGGTGGGCAGTGAGCACGAGGGAGAGACTCCCCTCTTGGGCATCATACCAAGATGTGCTGCCTCTGTCCTCGGCAGGGCTGCACGTTCCTCTGTGTGCTGGGACTCGCTGGAAACAAGCTGCCCTCCGAGAGCATTCGTGCCTTGCAATGTGCTCTGCAGATCTTCAACGCCTGCTCCACCATGCTTGGGGAAAGAGAGTGAGTGTGTGGCGGGGGCCGGGGGGTGCATGCTGCCTGGGACGGTGCAAGGGGGCTCACCACAAAGAGAGGTGCCTTCTCGCTCGCCCTCCCCTCTCCCTGGCAGGAAGGAGGCAGTGCCCGGAGAGGTGGCCGCAACCCCTGGGCTTAGCCCACGGCAGCCAGGCGCAGTCCCTCCGCGCACACCCTGCTGGCCACTGCACCGGAACGAGCCCTGGCAAGGGCCAGAGGCCCTTGGTGCCAGAGGCAGGCCCTTCTGGGCCACTGGCCCATGAACAGAGATGGGGCCTGGCCACCTGATCTCCAGTTGCTGTCATCGCAGGCGGTGACGTGGCGGGCACCTTCTTCCCTCCCTCCCTCTTTGCTCACGAGAGGGCTGTGGCCCTGCACGTGCTCTGCCCCCGTTCCTTGTCCCTTGCAACCAGCATATGTGTTGCCCCTGAGCTCTCCACGTCCCCGAGACCCACGCTGGCAGGGCAGCACAGCCGGTGGCCCAGGCTGGCGCCCAGGGCGGGTGCGGGCAGGGATGAAGCCGGGCGGGCAGGACTGTGCCTGGGGCACTGCTGAAGCCCCGCTCTTTCCCTGTGTACCAGGGCAGTGTCCGTGGCAGTCACCAGCGGGACGACGTTCTGCGGCGTCATTGGCCACCCTCTGAGGCATGAATACACAGGTACGAGGGGGTGCCTGGGGCGCGGGAGGCTGCTGTGGGCCTGCTGAAGCAGAGCCGTCTGGCAGAGGAAGGCGGGCTGGGAGAGCGCTTGCCCAGAGCTGGCCAGGAACGGCCCCAGTGCCGCCGGTCCAGGCCCGGGACAGGAGAAGGGGCTCTGTGGGCGGCTGTTGGCCTGGGTTCTGCTGAGCCCGCCGTGGGGTTGGCCTGTGCCGGAGGTGAGGCAGCCATTGGCCCGGAAGGGTGCCGCGGGGCTGGTGGCACAGGCACACCAAGGCGTGTGCTCTCTCTCTCTAACGTGTGCTCTCTCTCTGGTAGTCATTGGCCAGAAGGTGAACTTGGCAGCTCGGATGATGGTGCACTACCCTGGGCTGGTGTCCTGTGATGCAGTCACCTACGCCGCCTCTCGGCTGCGCCCTTACTACTTCAGGGAGCTGCCGGAGAAGGAGATGAAGGGCATCAGCCAGCCTGGCCCTGTCTACCAATACGTGGGCATCACCGAGGAGAGGTGAGTGTCCTCTGAGAGGGCTGGAGGAGGGGACGGCGGCACCAAGGGTGCAGCCTGGGCCAGCAGAAAGGGAGAGTGCGCGAGTCTCTGGTGATGGACTCTTGCTATGTTCTCCTGTCCTGCCGTGGCCATTGGGCTTCTTTATGCTTGAAGCTGTCGTAGCGTGTCAGCTTGAGCTTTGCCTGGGGGAGCGTGCAGGGGATAACACGCTGCTCGAAAGAAAAGCAGGTCCCCGAGGAGCACATCTTTCCCCGCCACACCAGGCTGCTTCTCTAGCTCCCCTGGCTTCTCACCAGCTAATTGACTCATCTTTTCTTTTCCCCTGCTTCTAGCATATTTGGCTTGGGTCTTCCCAAGATGAGGTCCGAGTACGTCCCCTTGCTGGGTAGGTGGAGAACGCCTTGCTCTTCTGAACCCCCGGTTCTTCCCCTTGGTAACTTTTAGTGCCACGCTGGGAAGGGAGAGGCTATTCCCAGGGATGGTGTTGCCTGCAGCAGCCCTAAGGAAGTGCCGCCTCTCTCTCGGTCGCTGCTTGCTTATACTTTTGGGGTGGAAAGCAAGGTGAGGCGCTGGGTGCTCTCTGCCATGCTCCAGACCTGGTATGAAGGCTGGTGGATGTGGTGGTGGTGGGGAGGGAAGCTGCGGTGGAGGGTGCCCGCCAAAGGGACGGCTCTTTGCTTTTCAGCGCGCCCCAGCAGCTGCTTTTCTTGTTTGTCTGCACAGGTCGGAAGCAGGAGATTGACCTCTTTTTTGGCTGCCTGAATGCCTATAGGGATTTAGGCCAACGGAACATCCTGGCATTTGAGGGCACGACGGGCTCCGGAAAGAGCCGCTTACTTACCGAACTGGCCTCTTTAGGCCAGGGCGCTGGCCACAGGTACAGGTTTTTCACCTTTAGCTTTGGGACACCGCCCCTGCCCATCCCTGACAGCCATGGAACACTCCAGCCCCTCTGCCAGTGCACCTGGCCCTCCCGACAAAGCCTGCGGGAGACGCTGCCCGGGAGCACCTGCGTACCCTGCTCCCACCTCTGCCTCTTTGGGGAGTTGGAGGTGGCTTCCGGAGCCATGGCCTGTGCTCCTTCCCCTCTGGGACAGGCACAGGCAGCAGGAAAGAGGCCAAGCCCAGTGCTGTTCATCTGACTCCAGACCCAACAGACAGCAGGGTGGCCTTTCTCAGAAGCCCTGCTTGCCCTCTGCCTGTTTCCCAGGAGGAGCACGGGGGCCTGGGGTCTGGCAGGCAGACTGCTAAGTTCTGGAGCCCCACGGCAGACTCGCCACTTGCCCCATCCTTGCCTCGTAGCCCCGCGAGTTCCTCTGCAGGGGGCACGTAGGGAGACCTGGGCCAGCGCTGTGGAGACACAGGGTCTGGACCCGGCTCTCCCGGTGGCTTGGCAGCAACTGCCCCTCTGTGCCCTTTCTCGTAGGAGGAGTGAAAAGCTTGGCCTTCTCTGGGAAGCCCTTGGGGATGGGGGGCTGAAGAGCTGGCCCCAAAGGGCACCTCCGCCCCTCTTCTTTTAGAAGGCTGGGGCTGTTGGGGATCTCAGTCCCTTTTGCTTTTGCATGGCAGGGTGGTGTCCGTGGAGCTGCTGGAGATCAACGTGAGGCAGTCCTTCTCTGCCCTCCGTACGCTGATGGCCAGGGCCCTGGGCCTCCAGGACTGTGCGTCGTGCAGCGACAGGCAGCGCCTGCTGAGGAGCAAGCTGCAAGGGACGATCGACGAGAGCAGCTGTTGCTTCCTCAATGACATTTTCCTTGTCGAGGTGAGAGCCAGAGGCCTCTCCCGAGTTTGTCTGGGTCTGACGTTGTGTGGGCACGCCGCTGGGAGTGCCTTAGCTCCGGGGTAGGAATGGAGGGGGTCACAGCACACATTTCCTATCCCTGGGCTCCCTGTCTGTGGGCAGTTTGTGTCCCGCGCTGCATCCACAGTGCCCGGTGCCTTGTTCAGCACCCTGGAAGTGGCACTGGAGAGAGGCTGTTCCTGACCTCGTGCCGAGGTCAGCGCTGTGTGAGGGCTCTGCTCCAGCCAGCCCAAGGTTCCCACAGCCAGAGGAGCAGCTCTTCAGCCCAGACCAAGGCCCCGCTCTGCAGAGACCCTCAGCAGAGGGCCTTGGCTTTAGGCTCTGGATGGAGTCCCGCCTGTGGCTCCCTGCCCCTGCGTTGGGGAGAGGTCAGGTGCCGAGGCCAGCAGAGGTGGTGGGCTCTGCGCTCTTGCGTGCTGGGGATGGGGAGGTGTGCCGAGCCCCGCAGCCATGTTTCTCCCTGACTCTGCTTTTCTGGCCAGTTTCCCATTTCGGACAAGGTCCGCGAGATGCGTGAAACTGAAAGGAAAATGGAATTGCACTCGACTTGGACAAGAGTGCTGGAGAAGGTGAGCATTTCTCCTTCCTTCCTCCTGGGCCAGAGAAGGAGAACAAGCCTGCCAGCTGCGGGCTCTGTCCCACCGCAGCGTGAGGGGCGGGAGGACCACGTGCCTGGGTCATCACCCATCAGGGCCTGAGAAAGCCCTCGGTCCCCACCTCCCCCCGCAGCCCCACAAACACACCCAATCACTTTCCTCCTGTGAAGTGTGGCCGGGAGGAGGAACAATGTCTTCTGGGTTCCCTTGCCCAAGCTTCCTCCTTCTGCAGGGCAAGTGATGTTAGGTGTGACCCTACAGTCTCAAAGAAGTTCAGAGTCAGGCAGCTTGCGAGCAGGGAAGTGGTTGGGGAGAGACTTCCGAGCATCCTCTCCAGAGACAGAGGCGAAATCTCCTCCCCTGAAGGCAACCAAGAATCCCCCGGATTCCCCTCAGAGCAACCTCCTTTTTTCAGACGCTTGGAGGAGAATTTGGCATCTTTGTCATCGACAATGCCCATTTCATCGACCCTGCCTCCTGGAGCATCATGTCAGCCGTGCTCCAGAACGTCTCCCTCTTCATGGTCGTGAGCTTAGCCCCGGGCTACGCGAGAACAGAGAGCTTTCGCAAAGGCGCAGCAGACGGCACAACGTCCCAGAAAATCACCTATGTTCATCTGGACAAGCTGAACGCTTCAGATGTTGTGCAAAAGGTCTGCAAGGACCTTGGAGTGTTCAGCGTCTCCAGGGATCTGGTGAGGTGAGTTGGAGACAGGGGAGCTCTCCCCGGGGGCTTGAACCTCTGCCAGCCCTGGTGGGGAATCATCCTCCGCCCCAAGGAAAGGGAGTGCAGGGGGCTGGAAGCATCACCGACTCCAGCGAGTGCTAGACATGGGTGGCCTGTTCTGCCTCAGCCTGGCAAGTGTGAGCTGAGAGTGGGCAACTCTGAGACCCAAAGCCTGGGAGGCATCAGCCCTTCGCTGCTGCACAGGGAGGAGGGAGGTGGAGTCCCGAGCCCCGGCGTGTCGGGGTGTGGAAAGAAAGGCCTTGGTGTGGGTGGCCAGGCTGTGGGGGAGATTCCCTGGGGCAGAGTCCGCCCTGCTGCCAGAGAGGGTCTGGGCTCCTGAGGAGAAGAAAGGCAGGGCTCGCCTGTGGGCATTGCCTGCAAGTCTTTTCCCACGGACTTCAGCGACGGCTGGAGGTTCAGGGGGCCCAAAAGCCCAAGGCAGCGGGAGGACGGTCCCTTTCCCAAGTGAGCTGCAGCTGTGATGAAGATGAGTGACTGAGTGACTGGCCGTCCACCTGAGCTGTGTTTCACCTGACTTTCCTCGTGCTGCTCACTGCCGGCTCTGCTCCTGTGCAGGTTCCTGATGCAGAGAAGCTCGGGGATCCCATATTACTGCGAGGAGCTGCTGCGCTGCCTTCGTTCCAACAACATGCTCTCGTTCTGCCCCCGGAGCCCGGCTGGAAAAGCAAAGGAGGACTGGGAGAGCCTGATCAGTAAGCACCTTTGCCGCCAGTAGTGAGCTGCTGTGGCACATTCTGCGCAGCACAGTCTTGCCCCATCGTTCCCCCGTGGGTCTGGGCAGAGTCGGATCCTGCAGCCGTGCTGATGTTGGTCTGGCAGAGGTGTGGGCTTCTCTGCGCCTTGCTGTTGGGACAGGCAAAGCAAGGGGCTAGCGAGTTCTGGGGGCTTGGAGGGGCCTCCATTCTTGGGGCGGGGGTTGCAGGGCTAAAACACAAGGGAAATTGTTCTGGAGCACACGTGTTCCTGGTGTTTCTTAGGCATTCTGATGGGCACGGAATTTACCTTGGCCAAACGCTAGCTCACTTGAGAACAAACCCCAGCTTGAGGTGAGGGATAGGCCCGGGGAACTTGAGTGCGAAACCATAAATCCCCACAAGGGTGCTGGTAACAGAAGAGAACGGTGGTGATGCCATCCGAGAGAGCAATGCCGGCCAGAGTGACATGGCCTTGGGAAGAGCCAGGACTGAGGCTACATTTTGCGTTATCACCGGCAAGTTCCCGGGCTGTGGAGCTTGCGCTGCAATGTCGGAGGCAGCAATGCTGCTGCTTCCTGCCCCAGGGCATTCAGTCGCCCCCTGGGAAGTCTGGAAGCCTTGGTTGGAGGAGGGTGTGGGAAAGCTGCTCTGAAGGCAGAACATCTCTGGGAGGGCTGTGCAAAGAAAGGCTTGCAGTGCAAACGGTTTTGCTCAGCTTCACGAGCACATTCAGCGCAGGCAGGTCCGTGCGCGCGCACTGGACCATGTCAGGTGGGACTTGTCCCATCCCAGGTGCTTTTGGAAACATTTGCAAGCTGCAGGTCACTTTGCAAATTGCCTTATTGGTGCTCTCCCGCTCCACACAGCATCTGCAGCGGAGGCTTCATCCCTCACAGCACCCGGGAGCTCCAACGTGAGGAATGATGGCAGGGTCTGCACCATCAGGCCAGGCGTCAACCTGGAGAACACCGTGCTGCCCGTCCCCCTGAAAGGTGAGGGGCCGAGCGCCGCTCTGCGGCTGGCGGCCGTGCTGGGGCCCCTTCACGGGGCATGGGCTGGAGAGAGGCTGGGCATTCGTGTGCCGCAGAGTCACCCTCTCGGCGTGGAAGGGGGCTCCGGTCCCCCCAGAAAGAGGCCTGGGGCTGCGGGCAGCCGCTTTCCCCTCTGGCTGTGGACCAGCTGTGAGCCTGCTGGCTGCTTTCCATCAGCAGGCAGGAGAGAAAAGGTGATCGTGCAACACTAAAATGGCTCCCTTTTCTCACAGAAGCAAATCCTTTGCTGGGAAAAAGCTTTGACTTGCACCTGTCCCAACTTTGGAAGCGGATTCTACACTGCTGTTCTCTTTTTAAGTTCCCCAGCTAATGCTGGCCTCAAGGCACTTGATCCAAACCAAAAGAAAGGAATAGTATTGCCTGGCCAAGTGAAGGCAACAGTTGTGGGGAGCTCTGAGTCCACCTGTGAGGTGGGGAAAGTTCTCGGAGTGCACTGTTGGGCACAAACCTCCTCCAGATCTGGTACGGTGCATCCTGGGATGCACGGACCTGCTGGGTCCTGCCCTCCCCACCCCGGGTGGGGGAGCGTTTGTTTGAGCCTCTCGCTTATCCCCAGGCCTCGTGGCCTGCGATTCCATCAGGAGCGGAGCTGATTTGAAGACGCCCATCCCAGGAGTTCCGAGGAGTCCTAGGGAGAGGAGGCCAATGTCTACCCCGTCTCGTGTTCAACCTTTCCAGCCTCTCCAGCCTCAGCGCAGGGAAGAGGCAAGAGAGACGTGTTGCTGCTTCTTGACAGAGATCGCGCTGACTCAGCTGGATCGGATGAAGCCGCTGAAGCAGATGATCTTGAAGTTCGCGGCGGTCATCGGGCCAGTGTTTACCACCCAGCTGCTGTCGCACATCCTTCCCGCGGGCGTCCGGCAGCAGATGAATCCCCTGCTGGACATGCTGGTGAGCGACAAGATCCTGAAGTGGCTGAAAACCCGGGAGGCACCGGAAGATGTGCAAGATCCTCCTGAGGGGCCAGCGACCTCTTGGCAGGCAGAGCGCGGTAAGTGGTAGCAGGATGGTGGACAAGGGACCTCCCAGCTGTGTCCGGCGGGGTTCCCTGGGGCATGGTGGGCTTCTCCCGCTGTGACAGGTGGCTGGAGCTCAGGCAGGCATGGCTGTGTGGGATGGGTTGGTCAAAGACCTTTCAGGCCAGATGCAAAGCCCACTAGCTTTGTGCTGGAGGGAACTTCCCACTAAGCGCCCTCCCAAGTGCCTCTGCTCCCCTGCCTCCAAGCGCTGCTCATTGTGCGGGCATGGGAGGGCCTGTGGAGTCCCTGACATCCTCTCCCAGCCGCCTGCAGCCTCCAGATCAAAGATGCCCTCCAGAGTGCCCCGGGGCCTTTGACAGGCTTTTATACACCTTGGATTGCCCTGTGGCACTGGAGGAAGCTCAGGAGGCTGGGGACTGCCTTGCCAAGAGCAGGGAGAAAGCGCTGGCTGGGGCTTGCTTTGGCTGGTGGCAACATGCCCAGCTCCTGCCTGGAGCGCAGCTGAGTCCCGTGTCCCCAGGGCTGGGCTAGTGCCAGCAAAGCCAGCCGGGCCCTGTCTCCCTGTGTCCCCAGGGCTGGGCTAGTGCCAGCAAGGCGCGGGCGCTTTTTCCCCGTGCTCAAGGCTGGGTGTGCAGCAGCGCAGGGTCGCTGCCAAGGATGCCCACCACAGAGTGACTCTCGTTCCCCGGCGGGTACGGCCCCGAGCCCCAGCCCCAGCTCAGGCTGATGCCAAGGCCCTTTGCCTTGCAGGTGTGCAGACCACAGAGCAGCCATCTGGTGCCCTGGCCTTCTGTGTCCCGCTGCTGCAAGAGGCTGCCTACGAGCTGTGGCCCCAGAGACAGCGGGTCGCCCTACACCGCAAGTGTGCCGCCTTCCTGGAGCGGCACGCGCAGAGATGCAAGAGCTGCGGCCAAGGGGATTTCGTGGCCTTCCACCGCTTCGCCGTCACCAGCAGCCAGGAGGGAGGGAGCTGTCGGGACCCTACTGACCAGGGCGACTCTCGCAGCTGGGAGGCCTTGGTGCTGGCCGGAGAGCAGCTGAGGAGGGAGAGGACCCACGCCGCTGGGGGTACGCTGTGCACCGTGCTCCACAGCCCGGGCCCTGCAGGAGCCCAGGGGGTGCGCTGGGGATGGGCTGGGAGTGGGTCTGCCAGGGATGAGCCCAGGAGCTGAGGACAACCACCGCAGACTGTCCTCAGCGTGTCGGCACCCTTGAGAGGGTCCTTGCAAGCCCACTGGGAGAGGGAGGGCGGCTCTTACCCTGGGGGAGGCGAGGAGGTGTCTAATCCCCTCTTTTCTTTGCAGATGCTGGAGAACACCAGGTTTTTGCTGAGGAGGATTTGGGGTGAGCAGAGAGGGTTTGATTCTTTGTAAAGGCAATGAGCTCAGGCTCTCCAGAGGAGACCAAGGAAGTGCCGGCATTTGGCTGCCGGTTGTGACTCTAGCTTAGGGAAGAAGCTTTCTGTGGGGTGGGAGCTGGGAGGAGACGGCCATGGAGAGGAGACGGTGCTCGAGGAAGCCCGTGGGCTCCGAGCGATGGTCACGCTACACTGGAGCAGGCCTTGCTTTCCAGTTCCTAGACAGGAGCGACAAAATGTGCAGGGGAAAAGCCACCCCGGGGAGCTGGGTGGTTTGCCTGTGGGAGGTGACAGCAAGCCCAGCTTGTCTCTTTCTCCCTACCTACAGAGCACCTGTAGGAAGCTTGGCTGCCCGTGGGCTCGTGCCCTGCTTTGAGCAAAGGGGTTTTGATGCCGTCTCTGTGGGGAGAAAGACCAGTCTGGCTGATGCCGGTGTATTCTTTGCTCTCTTCTTCCCCTGGGAACCGTAGCGTGGCAGAGCGCGATCAGAGAACGGAGCTGCCCAGCGAGAGCAACGGGAAGCACAACGGCGACTGCTCCTGCCAAGCCATCGTGGAATCGGTGCTGGTGCCTTTGGCTCGGCACTGCCTGGCAGCGGGCGATGCTGGCCGAGCCTTTTACTACCTTCTGGAGTCTGCGGCTGGCTACCTGCACGTCTCCGACTGCTACATGGTGAGTTGCCTCACTTGCCAGCACCCACTGTGCACGGAGCCCCCTGGGTGGCCTGGCTCTGGGCAGGACAACGTCACCGCCGCAGTAGGGCCTGCCTCGAGGGGACTTTGGAAGGGAAATGCTGGGGTCAGAGCCCGACTTTTTCCTCCGCTTTGCCTCTTGTGTGGACAGAGACACAGGCCAGCGTGGCCTGAGCATGAGGGGCATTAGCAGGGAGGGGGCCTGAAGGATCACTGGTGCCTGTGCTCTGAGCCAGCGTGACTGTGTTTGGGCGGGCATCGCCAGGGGCAGAATCAGGCCCTCGTAAGACAGAGGCCAGAGGCAATGGGGGAGGACAAGGCTGGCCATGGGCTCTGCACCCACGCTCACCTGCTCTCCGTCTGCTTGCGCAAAGGCCCTCATGAAGCTGAAAGAGGCGGAGGTCCTGAGGAAGACCAAAGCGATTGTGACAGCCCGCTTTGAGGAGGCCACCTTCTTCAGCCTCAAAGGGGAGGTAAAGAGACGGGGAGGTCTGGGGGGTCTCCTGGGGGATGGAGCTGGATGCCTTCCCCAGCTGCAGGGGATATCCCTGGCCCCTCCAGCCACTGGCAGACTCCTGCAGCCTCTTGGGCCACTTGACCACGTCAGGGTGTTTCCCTTCTCCTCTGCAGGTCTGCTGCAGTATGAACCACATAAAGCTGGCAAAGAAGATGATCAGGGAGGCTTTGAGCCTGCTCGAGAGGCACTTCCCCCGGAGCTCCTTTGGAGCCTTCATCAAGTCTCAGGTGGAGAAGTTGCCGTGTGCCGCTTTTGTCAGAAGAGCAGCCTCCCTTCCGCAGGAGATCCGGTAAGAAGCAGAACTGAGACCCCAGGGGAGGAAGAGCCATTTCCTACCCAGTCCCAGGCATGTGGGCCCAGACCAGCCGAGCCTTGAGGCCACCCCTGACCTGACGCAGGGCCCTTAGGGGACCGAGGCATTAAGGAGCCATGTGCGGGTAGAGCGGGGAAGGACAGAGCTCCGCACTCCCTCCCCACCGTGCGCAGTCATGGCGAAGGAGCACACCTTGGGGTAAAAAGCAGCTGGAGCAGGGGCTGTGTCAGCTTCCCCCCAGCGGCACTTCTGTGTTTGCCCCCTTCCGCTCCGGCAGCCCTCCCTCCGGCAGCTCCCTTTCCTCCGAGGAGGTGCAACTGCCTTGTCTGCCGCCCTGCTTTCCCCCAGCCCTGCCCCATTGAGCCCTGTGCAGCAAGAGCCTCTGGGCCCAGCAGTGTCTCTTGCGTGGCAGGAGGAAGAGGCTGGCCTCGCTGCTGCGGCAGAGCTGCTGCCTTTCCTTACTGGAGCAGCTCTTCCGCCTGGAGGGCACGTCCCGCGGACGGAGGTTCTCCGACCTGGCAGCGCGCATGAAGGCCAACACGGACAGGGAGGCGGACTCGTATCAGGCAGCAGACTCCCATCACAGATAGACTCGGGACACTGACAGATGCCGGCACAGACGCAGGTACAATTAGCCATGCAGGTACCATCGAGATACCGTCACAGACACCGGCACCAATGTAGGCAGAGACACCGGCACCGACACCGTTAGAGACCCCGCTGTCCCTCCCGTTGCTGGAGCAGGTGCCCTCGTGGAGGCCACGGCAGACACAGATGCCACTGCATGTACCCTTGCATGCGCCGGGCAGAGGCAGGCCAGTGGGAAGGCAGGCACCGCGGAGCTTGGTCCTTGCCAGAGAGTGTTTCCCCAGCTGCTGCTCTTGCCTGTCTCTCAGGATTCCAGCAGGCCTCCTTTCCCATGCGCTTTGATCTTTCCCACATCAGGGCAGGAATCTCCAGCAGGTTCCACGAGTCCCTGGCAGGCCTGTGTGATCTAAGCACAGATGTTCTCCTTGTCAGGCACACAGAAGTGAACAACAAGGTGTGATACAGGTGCTTTCCACACCTCAGCTGTAGGTCCCTGGCGTGTGTTTCCAGTCCTGCTGCCAATCTCCTGTTGTGTTCCCACAGCCCAGAAGGAAGGTGCAGCCCGTGGAGAGCCCACCCTGGAGCAGGCTCCTGGAGAGACCTGTGGCCTGTGGAGCGTCGCCCCTGCAGGAGCAGGTTTGCTGGCAGGAGCGGGGAGACCCACGCTGGAGCAGTGCCCCGACCCTGCCCCACAGTGGCCCCACACCTGGGGGGCAGACCCACACCTGGGGGACGGACCCACGGATGGACAACCCCCCCCGCCTTCCATCCCTGTGCTGATAAAGTGGTCCTGACACCGGACGCCTGGGTCCACTTGGGTTGGGGGTCTGAGGGGGGTACTTGTGGGGACTGGACACCTGGGTCCACTTTTGTTGGGAGGCTGGGGGAGGTAGCTGGAGGGTCCGCACGCCTGAGTCCCCTTTTTCAGTGGGGCCCAGGGGCCTGGGTCCACTTGCCCCTGGGTCCCCTTTTGTTGGGCGGGTGGGGTACTTGGGGGGCCCAAATGCCTGGGTCCTGTTTTGGGGGGGCAATCTCCAGCTGTTTGTTATTTTTGAGCCCAGCCCTGGGGAGAGTGAAAAAGGGGGCTTTGAGGATTTTTTTTTTGTAATTCCCTCCCCAAATGAGACTGTCTCCCCCTCTCATCCTGCAGAGAAAATCGCCACAAAGCTTTCGGAGACGCTGGAGGCAGCCATGCAGCTCTGAGGACGAGGCGTTTATTATATATATGTATATATTTTAAGTGAGAAATTGTTAAAATAATTAAAAAGCCTTTTCTGAAATAAAAGCATGGGCGGAACGGGGGGGTGTTGGGGAGGTGTGATTTTGGGGGTGGGGGGTGTGTATCCTGAGAGGTCTCTAAATGAGGAGGTTGGAGCATGGAGGCTTTGGGAGTTCTGGGGGGAAAGGGAGGGCACCCCTAATCCCCATGAAGGTTTATTTTAAGGGGCTCCCCCATCAGCTTGGGGGGGGTCAGAATGTGGGAGACACCCCCGAATTTGGGGGGTACACCCTGATACTCCAGCAGACTCAGCTGAGGCAAGACTCAGCTCCCAGAGGGGCTCAGTAAACCCCAAGATTGGGATTGAGGGGGGCTCAGCTGGGGGGGGGGGGACAGTCAGAGAGGAGGGTGCACCCCCATTATTGAGGGCACCCCTGATTATTCAGGGCACACCATTTCCACCTCCCAGCCTTCCCCATCCCCTATAAGGCAGCCCACATCCCCCCCAACACCAAATAAGCCCCCCCTAAACCTGCAGAGCACCTCAGACCCCCACCGCTGCACCCTGGGGTCCCACTGGTCCCCAAAACCCCTTTTATGCCCCCAAAATAGAACGTTGTCTCCCTTAAGTTGTCCACCTTTCCCCTCACAGCATCTTTGGTTGTGCAGGCGGGTGGTGAAATCCTCCCTGGCGTTGTGGGGCGCAGGTTTCCCCCTCGTCCCGTACCCCAGGGCCTGGTTGAGGGGAGTTCACCCGCAGCAGCCATTTGATCACCTCTTCCTCCCCGCTGAGGGAAGGGCTCTGGTGGCGCCTTACAAGGGGCGGGGTCAGCACACGTGCTTTACATCCCTTCTTTTGGTAAAACCAGCTATTTTGGGGGGTTTGGGGAAGTTTTTATCTTGTTTTTAACAGTCCAAGCCAAGCGGCGCGGCCATTTTGTGGCCCTGAGGGGAAAGGGGGCAGGGGCGCTTTTCCCGCCTTTTTCGCGACCTGAGGGGAGCCTTCTCAGGAGCGAGGGGGCGGGGCGAGTGCGGCCGCTGTCCCAATGGTGGCGCGAAGAGAGGGCAGTGGGCGGGACGAGAGCTGTGGGCGGGCCAATGGGCAGTGGTGTTTGCCGAGGTGGGCGGTGCCGCCGCAAGCGCATGGGCAGAAGGGGAGGGCGCGCAGGCGGAAGGGCAGCTGGTATCGGCGGTGCCGCCGGGTGGTTTTAAGGGGTCCCGGGGGGTTTGTGGCCCTTTTGAAGGGGGGGAAAAGCGAGGAGGGGATGCGGGAGAGGGCGATGGGGACGGCCTCGTCGTGGTTTGAGCCCCCTGGGTGCTTCTTTTTCCCTCTGAATGGCTGTGAGAAATGTCCCTGAAGAAGCGCTGCAGAGTGTCGGGCTTCTCTCAGGTAAGGGGCTACCCTTCCCCACCCCCCCATTTCCTCTTTCCCCTTTCTCACCCTTCTCTCTCCACTTTTTCCCCCTTTTCTTCCCTTTTCCCCTGGTGAGTGTGGGGTCCAGCATCTCCCTGGGGAAGATGACTGGGGGGGGATGCTCGGGATGAGGGTTTCAACCTGACCCGGATCTGAGGCACAGCCAGGTGCAGAGGAAGGTGGAGAGGCGTTCCCAGGATGAAGTCAATGAGAATGTGGGGTGAGGGTCACCCCCTTCCCTCCTTCTCCAGGGGAGATGTATTTCAGCCCCTCTGTTATCAGTATTTCCCTCGTCTGCACCCTGCAGGTGGGTGAGCTGGTCCAGTTCCTGCTTGTGAAACAGCAGAAGAAGATCCCTATCAAGAGGGTGGGTGAGATGACGGGAGCCCCCACGTCCCCCCCCTCCCCAAGTTTATTGCCCCAATATCCAGGCAATTCCCTCCCCTTTTTCCCCATAGATATCTTGAAGGAAGTCATTTGGGAATACAGAGATGTCTCCTCAGAGATGGTCAACCGGGTGGGCAGGCCCCTGCAGCAGGTGAGGGGGGAGGCAAAGAGTGGGGTGTGGGGGGGGTGTTTTCTAGGGGGGAAGGTTCCCTGTTAGATTAACCCTTCTTGCCCTGCAGGTCCTTGGGCTGCAGCTGGTGGAGATGGACACCAAACACCACATTTACATCCTCACTAGTGACCTGCTCCCACCAAGGTGAGAAGCTGTGCTAGTGGGGGTCTTTCTCCCCCCCGGGGGGGCAGGCATTTTGGGAGGGGGCAGACCCCGTTAGAGATTCCCTGTCCCGGTTCAGGGCGATGATACTCCTCTGCGACCCCCCTCCCTCCAGGGACACCCAGACGGCCAAGCTGGGGCTCCTCGTGGTCATCCTCAGCTTCATCTTCATGAAGGGCAACTCGCCCAAAGATGGTGAGGCCTCCCCCCACTTCCCCTTCGTGCCCCTTCCCCCCATTGGCATCCCCTTTTCCAGGTGCTGTCTGGAGGTTTCTTGGCCGGCTCTGGCTGCAACCAGGGTAGAACATGAGAGATAATGGGGGATGGGGCTTGTTAGTGCTGCCCCTCGTTAACCCTGTTGGCCCCAGGGAGTGACAGGAGGTTTTTGGGTATATGAAGAAGCTGGTGATGGAAGAGGGAAGAGCTTGTGTGGCAGAAGTGGGTTGGGGTTTGGGGTGGGAGAGGGGATTTTGGCAGGGGCAGTGAGGGTGGGATGGAGAGGGTTTTTTGGGGGGGAGGGCGTTTTGGGTGGGAAGGGGGGTTTTTGGGGTGTGGGTTTGGGGTGGGAGGGTTAAGAGAGGGGGTGTTCTTTGGAAAGGAGGGTTTGGGAGGGGGCCTTTTGGGATGGGGGGAGTTGAGGGTGGGTTTGGGAGGGTTAGGGAGAGGGCGTTGGGAGAAGGAGGGTTGGGGTTGGGTTTTTTGAGCTGGTAAGGGGAGTTTAGGATGGGAGGGGATTTTGGGGTGGAGGGTTGGGAGGAGGGGTATTCTTTAGGGTGGGGGATGTGAGAGGTTTTTTTTGGGGTGGGGGTTTGGGAGAATGGGGGGTTTTCGGCTGTCTGGGTGGGGAGAGAGGGGAGTTTGGGGTGGGAGAGGGTTTTTTTGGGGATGGAGGAGGTGGGAGAAGGGGTCGTTTTGGGGGGGTAGGGTGGGAGAAGGGGTGATTTTGTAGTTCCCCCATTTTCCAGCCCCCGGTGCGCACAGAGCAGCGCCAGCCCCATCTGTGTGGTTTATACTGCACTGCAGTGAAAACCACCTGAAAACGACTGCCCCTCCCTCCCCCCCCAACCCAGTGGGTCGAGGGGTCTGTCACGGGGCCAGGGAGTGCAGGCACCCCCCAAAATGTGCTGGAGAGGAGGGGGTCACCACCTCACACACCCACCCCCCTCATCACCCTCGTAGGTACCTGGAGATCACCCCCATCCCCCTGATGGACCCCCCCTTGGAATTCAAGTACCAGTGGGGGCCAAGGAGACCTCTAAGAGGGACATGCTGTGCTGTGTGGCCAAGGTGAGGCTGTTGAGGGGGGGGCGCAACTCTGGGTTTTGGGGGGGGGTCCTGGGGCTGGATTTGATCCCCTTCCCTGTTTTTGTGTGTGTGTCATTCCTTCCCCCCCCCAGGTCCAAGGGAAGGACCCCATGTTCTGGACGAGTCAATACAATGAGGCCAAGGCCACCCCCTAATTCCCACACCCCCACAATAGAGGTCCTTTTGGGGTGCAGCCCCACAATCTCCAGGCTGAGTGCTTCATTAAGGCAAGGTTTAATTGGAGAGGGAGAGCCTTAATTTGGGGAGGCCCCCAAAATTAAGGCCCCCCAACCTCCTCAGTAATGCTCAGGGACGGTGACCAGGGCTTTGGCTGGGAGGGCGGCTGATGTCAATGTTCTGCAGGGCAAAATGGGGTTCTGGGGGGGGTTCCCCTAAATCTACCGCCCCCCCCAATTTCAAGAGGGTTTAATGAGATCCCCTCTTTTGGGTTTTTTTTGGGGGGTCCCCCCTTACCTGGGGCTGCTCGCGGTGGGTGTTCACTGCCTCCCCCTCGTACTCTGGTTCCCCGGGAGGCAACAGCGTTTGGGGGGTGGGGAGCCTCCTTTTTGAGGGTGGTGTCCCTGTTTTGGGGGTCACACCCGGGGAGGGGACAGTCCCCTTTTTGGGGAGATTGTGCCCTTTTTTGGGGGGAGACAGGGTGGGCACTCCCATGGGGTGGGGCAACCCCTGGCCATGCCCCCCCTTGATGGGGGCTCCTGGGGCTGTGGCCTGGCCCCTTAGCCCCACCCCCCGTGGGTGTGTCCCCCCTTAGCCCCACCCCCCGTGGGTGTGTGTCCCCCTTAGCCCCACCCCCCTGTGGGTGTGGCCTTCCAGCTCTTGTGGGCGGGGCTCACTGCCTTAGCCCTGCCTCTTGCAGGAGGCCCTGTGGGTGTGGCTTGTTTCCCCTGGCTCCACCCCTTTGTGTCCACCCCTCATGTGGGGGTGTGGCTTCCTCCCTTAGCCATGGCCCTTCCCTTCAGCTCCACCCCTTCTCCCTTAGCCACGCCCCTTTGTCCCAGCCTGTAGTAGCCTTTGGGGGTGTGGCTTCTTCCCTTAGCACTGCCTCCCTTGGCCCCACCCCCTTTCCCTAACCCCACCTGTCTAGGGGTAACTCACACTGGTGGGTGTGGCCTTGTCCTTTAGCCCCACCTCCTCCCTGAGTCTGTGGGTGTGGCCTCACAGAGCCCCACCCCCTTTCCTCAAGCCCTGCCCTTACCTGGGGTGACTATGGTGGGTGAGGCCTCCTTTCTTAGCCCCACCCCCTTTCCCTTAGCCCCACCCCTACATGATTTGCTGGGTGGGTGTGGCCTCAGCCCTGCCCCTGGCCCCGCCCCTCCCACCACCCTCCCTGTGCCCCCCTGCCCCCCCAGCCTGTCTCTGCTTGGTCCCACCTCACAGACATGTCCTGCCCCCCCTGCTGTCCCTGAGGGAAGACCCCCGTGTCCCCCTCGATGTGGGTTGAGCTTCACTTGCTGGGGGAGGGTGTCTGCACAGGTTTTTTTGGGGGTTGAGTATGATTTTTGGGGGACACCCCCCATACCCCCCCCAAAGGATTCTATTCTTAGTGTCGCTTCTCTCCCCCCAGGGTCTCACCTTGATGTTCCCCTCGATGATGGCGGGGTCAACGCAGATGGATTCCACAGAGAGAACCTGGATGGGGGGAAAAAGCTCCCCTGCAGTCCTGTGTGATGAGTCTGCCAGTTCTCCTGTGTCTCCACCCCCTGCCCAGACCCAGAGGGATGTGGACAGGATTGAGGTCACTGCCGTGAACCTCATGAAGTTCCACCAGGACTTCATGTGTAAGAAGTGCAAGGTCCTGCCCCTGGGTCACAGCAATCCCAGGCACAAATCCAGGCTGGGTGGAGAATGGCTGGAGAGCTACCCTGAGGAGAAGGACTTGGGGGTGTAGGTGGGTGAGAAGCTCCACATCAGCCAACAATGTGCCCTGGCAGCCCAGAAAGTTCCCCCCATCCTGGCCTGCATCCCCAACAGCATGGCCAGCAGGGCGAGGGGGGGGATTCTGCCCCTCTGCTCTGCTCTGGGAAGACCTCCAGGAGCGCTGCCTCCAGCTCTGGGGCCACCAGTATCAAAGGGTCATGGAGCTGTTGGAGCGGGGCCAGAGGAGGCCACGGAGATGCTGGGAGGGCTGGAGCCCCTCTGCTGTGAGGACAGGCTGAGAGAGTTGGGGGGTGTTCAGCCTGGAGAAGAGAAGGCTCCAGGGAGTCCGTAGAGCCCCTTCCAGTCCCTCAAGGGGCTCCAGGAAAGCTGGGGGGGACTCTTGATCAGGGAGGGGAGCCATAGGAGGAGGGGGAAGGGTTTGACACTGGAAGAGGGGAGATTGAGATGAGATGTGGGGAGGAAATTGTTTGCTGTGAGGGTGGTGAGACCCTGGCCCAGGTTGCCCAGAGAAGCTGTGGCTGCCCCGTCCCTGGAGGGGTTCCAGGCCAGGTTGGACGGGGCTTGGAGCAGCCTGGTGTGGTGGGAGGTGTCCCTGCCCAGGGCAGGGGGAGGGACTGGAGGGGCTTTAAGGTCCCTTCCAACTCTATGCATTCTGTGGTTCTGCGATCTCAAGAGCGTGCTGGTGTGTTAATGCAGGCCACCAGAGTCTCTTCAGAGGTACTTCTCTTCTGCAGGTCAGGTGCCCGGGTGGTTCCGAGTCCCAGGATGAGCCAGCTCCTGCCGACAGTTTTAGCTCTGAGGATGTGACAGAATGGAAACCATCCTTGTGGTGGACCCCAACCCTCAGAGGTGTGGACGTGTTGGTGACATCCCCCTGGCCCAGAGACGTGGGGAGTTTTGCCAACAGCCTGGTAAGGATTGTCTTTTCTGCTGGAATGGGTTTCCAGCTGGATTTCACAAAGGATTGCCTTTCTGCTGGCTGTGTCCCTCTGCAGAGGGG
>NW_027415203.1:0-14759 GCF_964106895.1 Numenius arquata
GATGGGGGAGCCCAGATCCACCGGGATGAAGTGCAGCTGGTTCACTGCCGGGGGGGGGGGGGGGGGGAGAAAGGGGTGAGACTGTGTGTGGGGGGGGGGGGGGAATCTCCCTGCGAGCCCCCCCCCACCCCTCCCACTCATCCCCGCTCCCTCGTCACCCACCTCCTTCCAACAGGCGGATGCCCAGGGGTGACACCTGGACGATGTAGCGGTTGTCACCGATGTTGCCGGCGAAGACGGTGGGACCTTGGGTGGCGAAGCCGCTGGTGTCCAGCTCCATGATCTCCTGCCCCGTCTGCAGGATCTGGGGGGGGGGGGGAACACGGGGATGGGGACGGGGGGGGGGACACACACACGCACGACACCCCCCAAAACGTGTGTGTGTGTGTGTGTGTGTGTGTGTCTGTGTGTCGGGGGGGACACCCCTCCAGCTCGGTGTCCCCCCCTCCGACCCAGTGTCCCCTCCAGTAACTCAATGTCCCCCCCTCCAGCTCAGTGTCCCCTCCAGTAACTCAATGTCCCCCCCGCCAGTTCAGTGTCCCCTCCAGTGACTCAGTGTCCCCCCCTCCAGCTCGGTGTCCCCCCCTCTGGCCCAGTGTCCCCCCCTCCGGCTCAGTGTCCCCTCCAGTGACTCAGTGTCCCCCCCTCTGGCCCAGTGTCCCCCCCTGCCAGCTCAGTGTCCCCCCCTCCAGCTCAGCATCCCCCCCTCTGGCCCAGTGTCCCCCCCTCTGGTTCAATGTCCCCCCCTCTGGCCCAGTGTCCCCCCCTGCCTGCCCAGTGTCCCCCCCTGCCAGCTCGGTGTCCCCCCCTCTGGCCCAGTGTCCCCCCCTCCAGCCCAGCGTCCCCCCCTGCCAGCTCGGTGTCCCCTCCAGTGACTCAGTGTCCCCCCCCTCCGGCTCAGTGTCCCCTCCAGTAACTCAATGTCCCCCCCTATGTCCCAGCGTCCCCCCCTCCGGCTCGGTGCCCCCCCCCTCACCACCACCCTTCTGTCACCTCCCCGCGCCCCCCCGCCCCTCACCATGGTGGAATCCTCGCGGCTGAGGATGAGGAAGCCGTGCCTCTTCCCGTCCTCCTCGGGGGGTTCGGGGGGGGACGCCTCCTTCTCAGCTTCCTCCCCCGCCGTGCTTTCCTCTGGCTGGAAGGAGAAACAACCCCCCCCCCTCGGTGAGTGTCACTGTTGGGGGGTGGAGGGGGGGGATGGTGACATCTTGGGGACAAAATGGGGGGGACACCACCCACCTCCTCCTTCTTCTGGGGGGCGATGACGGTCCACATGTCGTAGCAGCCGGGCAGCTCGAAGGTGGTCACCACCTGGGGCCGGATGCTTTTCTGGGGGGGGGGGGGGATAAAAAAGGTGAGGGGAGGGGGTGTGTGGGGCAGGAGAAGGAGGGGGGGGGGTGTTTTGGGGTTGGGGGGGGGGGGGGTTTGTAGCTGGGGGGGTACAGGCTGTGCCCAGCGCTCGGGGACAGCCCTGGTTTCACCCAGACCTGGCTGTGGCACCGGTACCTGACCTGCCCCCCACGGGGAAGGGGGGGGGACAGGCCTTAAGCGGTGCGGGGGGGGGACAGGGGGGGACGTGGGGGGATGTGGGGGACATGGGGGGATGTGGGGGACGTGGGGGGACACGGCTTGCACGGGGCAGGAGGGAGCAGGGGGCACGGCTTGCACGGGGGGAGACAGGCATCACGGGGGGGGACACACACACACATGTTGGGCAGGGGGACACGTTTCACCGGGGGGGACACACGTGTCACGGAGGGGGGACACACACACACGTCACGTTGGGGGACACGTCACGGGGGGGACACGTCACATGGGGGGGAGACATGCATCTCATGGGGGGACACGCACTGTGGGAGGACACACGCGTGTCGCAGGGGGGCACACACGTGTCGCAGGGGGGACACGCTGGGGGGGGCACACGTGACAGGGGACATATGTGTTGCGGGGGGACACACGTGTCACAGGGGGACACACATGTTGCAGGGGGGCATACGCCGTGGGGGGGCACACATGTCATGGGGACACACACATGTGTCGTGGAGGACACACGTGTCACGGGGGACATGCGTGTTGCAGAGGGGGACATGCATCATGGTGGGGGACAGATGCTGTGGGGGGACACGCATGTCACAGGGGGGACACACGTCTTGCAGGGGGGACACGCATCGTGTGGTGGGACACGTGATGTGGGGGGACACACGTGGGGAGGGGACACACGTGTCATACGGGGGAACACACATCACACAAGGAGGGGACACGTGTCGCACGGGGAGGGGGACACACACGTGGGGAGGGGACACACATGTCACATGGGGGGATACATGCATCACGGGGGGACACACATGTCACAGGGGGACACACATTGCACAAGGAGGGGACACAAACGTGGGGAGGGGACACACGTGTCACACAAGGAACACACACATGTTGGGCGACACAGAGGTGTCACACACGTGTCCCAGACACACACACACATGTTGAGGGGACACAGAAGTGTCACACACGTGTCCCGGGGACACAGAGGTGTGACACACGTGTCACACGTGTCACACGGGTACCTGGAGCACGGAGAGGGCCCCGTTCTTGCCGTAGCCGGAGCAGAGCACGATCTCCAGGTCGGGCTCGGGGCTGCTCTGGAACTGGGGGGGGGGGACAGGGACAAACGGCCACTGGCACCCACCCTGCCTCTGCCACCCCCGCGGGGACAGGGACAGGCAGGGGACAGGCAGAGGACAGGCAGGGGGACGGGGAGGGGACGGGCAGGGACAGGCAGAGCAGGCAGGGACGGGCAGGGACGGGCAGGGGGCAGGTAGGAGACAGGCAGGGACAGGCAGGGACAGGCAGGGGACGGGCAGAGCAGGCAGGGGATGGGCAGGGACAGGCAGGGACGGGCAGGGGACAGGCAGGGGACGGGCAGAGCAGGCAGGGACGGGCAGGGGACAGGCAGGGACAGGCAGGGGACAGGCAGGGACAGGCAGAGCAGGCAGGGACAGGCAGGGACGGGCAGGGACGGGCAGGGACGGGCAGGGGACAGGTAGGAGACAGGCAGGGGACGGGCAGGGACAGGCAGGGACAGGCAGGGACAGGCAGGGGACGGGCAGAGCAGGCAGGGGACAGGCAGGGGACAGGCAGGGACAGGCAGGGGACGGGCAGGGGACGGGCAGAGCAGGCAGGGATGGGCAGGGGACAGGCAGGGACAGGCAGGGGACGGGCAGAGCAGGCAGGGGACAGGCAGGGACAGGCAGGGGACAGGCAGGGACAGGCAGGGGACGGGCAGAGCAGGCAGGGGACAGGCAGGGACAGGCAGGGGACAGGCAGGGACAGGCAGGGGATGGGCAGGACTCACCTCCTCGGAGAGGAAGGCCGGCTCCCCCATGGCGGCGTTGGCGCAGGGCCCGATGTTGAGGATGCTGTCACAGACCTGTCGGGGAAGGGACAGGGAGAGGGGGGGGGGGACACACACAGGAAGGGGGGTGTGTGTGACACCGGGAAGGGACAGGGTGTCGGGGTGTCCCTCCCCCCGTGACCCTGTGGCTACCTCGAAGGAGTAGGTGGCCAGTTGGGTGCCCGACTGGGCCTCGCTGCCGTACACCTCGATCTCGTCCACCTCGTCCTGCGGCGCCGACTTCCCTCCTGGAGGGGGGGGGGGGGCAGGCAGACCACGTCACCCCCCCGCCTTGTCACCCCCACATCACCCTGTCACCCCCCCTTGTCACCACGTCACCCACCGGCCCAGGTCCCCGAGGACTCCGACCGCTTCTTCTTCATCGGGGGTTCCTCCTGCGGGGGGGGGGGGGTAAGAGAGCTGGAGACACACACACACACACACACACACCCCCCAAAAAAAAAAAGCCCCCCCCTCACTAGAGCTGGGACTGGGGACCCCCGGCGTGGGGGCTTGGGGGGGGGGTGGGGGTTAGGAAGGGGGTTTGGGGACCCAGGATGGGGGTTTGGGGACACAAGAAGGGGGGGTTGGGGGCCGGGAAGGGGGTTTGGGGACCCAGGATGGGGGTTTGGGGACCGGGAAGGGGGTTTGGGGACCCAGGATGGGGGTTTGGGGACCCAAGAAGGGGGGGTTGGGGGCCGGGAAGGGGGTTTGGGGACCCAAGAAGGGGGTCTGGGCAGCTGGGGGGGACAAGGGACATGGGTTTGGGGACCTCAGATGGGGATTTGGGGACCCGAGAAGGGGGTTTGGGGACCCAGATGGGGGTCTGGGGACCCGGGAGGCGGGGGGGGGGTTCAGCCCCAGGAAAGGGGCTTGGGGACCCAGGACAAGGGTTTGGGGACCTGGGATGGGGGTTTGGGGACCCGGGATGGAGCTGTGGGTCCCAAGATGGGGGTCTGGGGACCTGGGAGGGCGGTTTGGAACCCAGGAGGGGGGGTCTGGGTGGGGATTTGGGGACCCAGGACAGGGACTTGGGGACCCGGGATGGGGGTTTGGGGGCTGGAAAGGGGGGGGTGGGGACCCAGGATGGGGCTTTGGGGACCTGGGGGCACCCGGGACAGGGACTTGGGGACCTGAGATGGGGGGTCTGGGGGCCGGAAAGGTGGGGGGGGACCCAGAATGGGGATCTGGGGACCCAGGACAGGGATTTGGGGACCCGAGATGGGGGTTTGGGGGCTGGAAAGGGGGGGGGGGACCCGGGATGGGTATTTGGGGACCCAGGACAGGGACTTGGGGACCTGAAATGGGGGGTCTGGGGGCCGGAAAAGGGGGGGTGGGGACCCGGGATGGGGGTTTGGGGGCTGGAAAGGGGGTCTGGGGACGCGGGGTGGAACTGCGGGTCCCAAGAAGGGGGTCTGGGGACCCGGGATGGGGGTTTTGGGGTCCCCCGTGGCCTGACCTGCCTGTCGGGGGGGTCCTTGCCCCCGTTTGGGGGGGGCTCCTGCAGTTTCTCCGTGTATTTGAGCAGCAGCGAGTTGCCCAGGCGGGACCCCAGGAAGAGGTACCCCGGCTCCATCGTCACCATCTGGCGGGGAAGGGGTAGGGGGTGGTGAGGGGGGGACAGCGGGGTGACGAGGGGACCCCATGGGGGGACAGGGAGGAGGGACGGGGGGGGGGGGGGGACGGCGGGGGGGGGGGGCTTACGCAGGTGGTGAGGACGCTGGCGGCCGCCTTGTCGAAGTGGAAGGAGCGGACGCTCCTCATCCCGTCCGTGATGAGCGTCAGGACGTAGCTGGGGACAGAGGGGACACGGTGGGGACGGCGGCCCCCCCCGCCCCGGACACCACCAGCCCCACAGCGGCCCCCGCCCCGGCCTTACATCTCCCCTCCTTTCAGCGAGATGACCATCTTGTCGTAGGAGATGAAGGTGGCCTGGGCGCAGTCCAGAGTCATCTTCACTCCCTCCTGCACGCCTGGGGGGGGGGAGAGAGGCTCAGAGACCCCAGTGGGGGGGGGGGAGAGGAGGAGGAGGAGGAGGAGGAGGGGGAGGAAGAGGAGGAAAAAGAGGGGGGAAACGAGAGGGAGGACAAGGAGGAGGAGAAAGAGGATGAAGAAGAGAAGGAACAAAAAGGAGGAGAAGGAGGAGGAAGACGAGAAGGAAGAGGAGGAGGAGGAAAAAGAGGAGGAAGAGGAGGAGGAAGAGGAGGAGGAAAAAGAGGAGGAAGAAGGGGGGATGAGAAGGGGGAAGAAAAGAGGAAACAGAGGAGGAAGAGGGAGATGAAGAGAAGGAAGAGGAGGAGGCAGAAAACAAGAACGAGGATGAAGAAGAGAAAAACAAGGAGGAGGATGAGAAGAAGGAAGAAGATGAGTACAAGGAGGAAGACAAGGAGGAAGAGGAGGAGGAACAGAAGGAGGAAGAGGAGGAAGGGGAGGAAGAAGGAAGGAAGGAGAAAGGGGAAGAAGAAAAAAGAGGAAGAAGGGAAAGAAGACGAGAAAGAGGAAGAGGAAGAAAAAGAGGAGGATGAAGAGGAGGAGAAGGACAAGGAGCAGGAGAAGGATGAGAAAGAGAAGGAAGATGAGGAGAAGGAGGAAGATGAGGAGGAGGAGGAGGAAGAAGAGGACGGAGAGGGGGAAAACAAGGAAGACAGAGGAAAAGGAGGAGGATGAGGAAGGACAGGAAGAGAATGAGGAAGGACAGGAGGAAGATGAGGAAGAAGAAAAGGAGAAGAATGAGAAGGAGCAGGAGAATGAAGAGAATGAGGAAGACGACGATGAGAAGGAAAAAGAGGAGGAAGGCAAGGAAGAAGAGGAGAACAAAGAGAGGGAAAAGGAAAAGGAGAACGACAAAGAGGAGGACGACGAGGAAGAAGAAAAGGAGGACAAAGAGAAGGAGGAGGAAGAGAACAAAGAGAAGGATGAAGATGAGGAGGAGAAAGAAAAAGAGAAAGAGGAGGAGGAAGAAGAGGAGTATGAGAAAGAAAAAAAGAACAAAGAGGAAAAGAAAGGGGGAAGAGAAGGACAAAGAGGAAGACGAGGAGGAAAGAGGAAGAGGAAGGCGAGGAGGAGGATCATGAGGAGAAGGAAGAGGAGAATGAGGAGGAGGATGAGAAGGAGGATGAAGAGGAGCATGAGAAAGAACAAAACAAAGAGGAAGAGGAGGAAGAGGATGACAAAGAGAAGGACAAGGAGGAAAGAGGAAGAGGATGAAGAGAACGAAGAGGAGGATGAGGAGGAAAGAGGAAGAGGAGGATGAGAAAGAAGAAAGCAAAGAGAGGGAAGAGAGGAAGAGAGGAAGAGGATGATGAAGAGGAGGAAGAGACTGACGAAGAGGAGGGTGAGGAGTATGAAGAGAAGGGGGAGGAGGAGGAAGAGGAGGAGGAGGAGGAGGAAGATGAGAAGGGAGAAAACAAAAAGGAGGATGAGGACGAAGAGGACGACAGGGAGGAGAACGAGGAGAAAAGAGGAGGATGAGGAGAAGGAAGAAGATGAAGAAGAGGATGAAGAGGGGCATGAGGATGAAGAGGAGGAGGAAGAGGAGGAGGAGGAGAAAGATGAGAAGGAAGAAACCAAAAAGGAGGATGAGGATGAAGAGGACGACAGGGAGGAGAACGAGGAGAAAAGAGGAGGATGAGGAGAAGGAAGAAGATGAAGAGGAGGATGAAGAGGGGCATGAGGATGAAGAGGAGGAGGAAGAGGAGGAGGAGGAGAAAGATGAGAAGGAAGAAAACAAAAAGGAGGATGAGGATGAAGAGGACGACAGGGAGGAGAACGAGGAGGAAAGAGGAGGATGAGGAGAAGGAAGAGGATGAGGAGAAGGAAGAGGATGAAGAGGAGGATGAGGATGAAGAGGAGGAGGAAGAGGAGGGTGGCCCTTACGCAGGGGGAAGACGGTGGTGCCGTTGGTGAGGCTGTTGAGGGCCACGCCGTAGGGGGGCACGCTCTGGTTGAGGTAGAGCAGGGAGTTGACGGCGAAGATCACCACCCCTCCTGTCACCAGAGGGGACACGGCTGTCACCAACCCCGTCACCGGGCGGGGGTCGTGTCCGTGTCCACCACCACCACCTCGCTGTCACCCACCGATGGGTTTGGGGACGGCCAGCGCTTGGGTACAGTCGAAGGGCAGGTTGCTGAGGGACCAGATGACGGGGTGGACCTTCTGCATGATGTTGAGGGAGATGGCCACGATGCTGCAGGTGTCCTGACGCACCGCCACCCTCCTGCCGAGGGGGGGGGGGGGACAAGGGACACCCCGTCACGCACCCCACCCTGGATGGAAGGGGACGATGAAGGTGACACGCAAGAACCGAGGAGCTCAACTCACCCCGGCCAGGTCTGGTTGGGCTCGAAGAGGATGAGGAGGGTGGGCTCGTAGTAGCCGTAGAGGAACTGCATGTCGATGATGTTGAGGAGCTTCTCGTCCAGCTCCCGCACGTCGATGATGTAGCTGGGCAAGAAGCTGGACTTCTGCCTGGCGGGGGGGGGGCGGGGGGGGGCACGGGTCAGGAGGGGACACACACACCCCCCCCCTCCCTCCCTTTCCTCCCCACCAGCACCCATGGGTGGAGGTGGTGCTGGGGGGGCTCTCACATCTGCTGGGATGGGGGTCTGGGGACGTGGGGTGGGGGTTTGGGGACATGGGATGGGGGTCTGGGGACCCTAGATGAGGGTTTGGGGACACGGGATGGGGGTCTGGGGACATGGGATGGGGGTCTGGGGATCTGGGGACATGAGATGGGGGTTTGGGGACATGGGATAGGGGTCTGGGGACACGGCATGGGGGTGTGAGGACACGGGATGGGGATCTGGGGACATGGGATGGGGATTTGGGGACCCGGGATGAGGGTTTGGGGACATGGGATGGGGATCTGGGGACCCGAGATGGGGTTTTGGGGACATGGGATGGGGGTCTGGGGACACGGGATGGGGGTCTGGGGACATGGGATGGGGGTCTGGGGACCCTAGATGAGGGTTTGGGGACACGGGATGGGGGTCTGGGGACATGGGATGGGGGTCTGGGGACGTGGGGTGGGGGTTTGGGGACATGGCATGGGGGTCTGGGGACATGGGATGGGGGTTTTGGGGACCCGGGATGGGGGTCTGAGGACACGGGATGGGGATCTGGGGACGTGGGATGGGGTTTTGGGGACATGAGATGGGGTTTTGGGGACATGGGATGGGGGTCTGGGGACACGGGATGGGGGTTTGGGGACACGGGATGGGGGTTTTGGGGACCCTGGATGAGGGTTTGGGGACCTGGGATGGGGATTTGGGGACCCGGGATGGGGATCTGGGGATCTGGGATGGAGATCTGGGGACATGGGATGGGGGTTTGGGGACATGGGATGGGGATCTGGGGACCCGAGATGGGGTTTTGGGGACGTGGGATGGGGGTCTGGGGACATGGGATGGGGGTCTGGGGACCCTAGATGAGGGTTTGGGGACACGGGATGGGGGTCTGGGGACATGGGATGGGGATCTGGGGACCCGGGATGAGGGTTTGGGGACATGGGATGGGGATCTGGGGACACGGGATGGGGGTTTTGGGGACACAGGATGGGGATCTGGGGACACGGGATGGGGGTTTTGGGGACACGGGATGGGGATCTGGGGATCTGGGATGGAGATCTGGGGACATGGGATGAGGGTTTGGGGACACGGGATGGGGATCTGGGGACACGGGATGAGGGTTTGGGGACCTGGGATGGGGGTTTGGGGACACAGGAGGGTCCCCAGGCCCACTGGTGGCTTTGGGGGGGTTCCGGGGGGGGTCTCTCACCCCTCTCCCACCAGCCCCTCGTGCTCATCGGGATTTGGGGACATGGGATGGGATTTGGGGACCCGGGACAGGTGTTTGGGGACTCAGGATGGGGATTTGGGGACCTGGGATGGGGGTCTGGGGACATGGGATGGGGGTGTGGGGACACGGGGGGGTCCCCAGGCCCACGGGTGGCTTTGGAGGGGTCCCGGGGGGGGTCTCTCACCCCTCTCCCACCGGCTGGGATGGGGATTTGGGAACCCAGGACAGGGATTTGGGGACCTGGGACAGGGATCTGGGGACCCGGGATGGGAGTTTGGGGACACGGGGGGGTCCCCAGGCCCACTGGTGGCTTTGGGGGGGTTCCGGGGGGGGGTCTCTCACCCCTCTCCCACCAGCCCCTCGTGCTCATCGGGATTTGGGGACATGGGATGGGATTTGGGGACCCGGGACAGGCGTTTGGGGACTCAGGACAGGGATCTGGGGACCCGGGATGGGGATTTGGGGACCTGGGATGGGGGTTTGGGGACACGGGGGGGTCCCCAGGTTCACAGGTGGCTTTGGGGGGGTTCCGGGGGGGGGTCTCTCACCCCTCTCCCACCAGCCCCTCGTGCTCGTCAGGATTTGGGGACCTGAGATGGGATCTGGGGACCCGGGACAGGCGTTTGGGGACTCAGGACGGGGATTTGGGGACCCGGGATGGGGATTTGGGGACCCGGGATGGGGGTCTGGGGACACGGGGGGGTCCCCAGGCCCACTGGTGGCTTTGGGGGGGTCCCGGGGGGGGGGTCTCTCACCCCTCTCCCACTGGCTGGGATGGGGATTTGGGAACCCAGGACAGGAATTTCGGAACCTGGGATGGGGATCTGGGGACCTGGGATGGGGGTCTGGGGACACGGGGGGGTCCCCAGGCCCACTGGTGGCTTTGGGGGGGTTCCAGGGGGGGTCTCTCACCCCTCTCCCACCAGCCCCTCGTGCTCATCGGGATTTGGGGACATGGGATGGGATTTGGGGACCCGGGACAGGTGTTTGGGGACTCAGGACGGGGATTTGGGGACCCGGGATGGGGATTTGGGGACCCGGGATGGGGGTCTGGGGACACGGGGGGGTCCCCAGGCCCACGGGTGGCTTTGGGGGGTCCTGGGGGGTCTCTCATCCCTCTCCCACGGGCTGGGATGGAGATTTGGGAACCCAGGACAGGGATTTCGGGACCTGGGATGGGGATTTGGGGACCCGGGATGGGGATTTGGGGACCTGGGATGGGGGTCTGGGGACACAGGGGGGTCCCCAGGCCCACAGGTGGCTTTGGGGGGGTTCCGGGGGCGGGGGGGGGGTCTCTCACCCCTCTCCCCACCAGCCCCCTCGTGCTCGTCAGGATTTGGGGACCTGAGATGGGATTTGGGGACCCGGGACAGGTGTTTGGGGAGTCAGGATGGGGATTTGGGGACCTGGGACGGGGATCTGGGGACCTGGGATGGGGGGTGTGGGGACACGGGGGTGTCCCCAGGCCCACGGGTGGCTTTGGGGGGGTCCCGGGGGGGGGGTCTCTCACCCCTCTCCCACCGGCTGGGATGGGATCTGGGGACCCAGAACAGGCGTTTGGGGAGTCAGGACGGGGATCTGGGGACCCGGGATGGGGGTTTGGGGACACGGGGGGGTCCCCAGGCCCACGGGTGGCTTTGGGGGGGTCCCGGGGGGGGGTCTCTCACCCCTCTCCCACCAGCCCCTCGTGCTCGTCGGTGAGGGTGTCGCGGCGGAAGGGCAGGACGACCAGGCGGGTGCCGTAGATGAGCATGACGGCGCAGCGCCCGTCGGGGTCCACCCGCACCCGCGGGATGTGCACGTTCTGCACGAAGCCGTCCTGGGGAAGGCACGGGGGGGGGGGGGGGGGGGGGGGGTTGGGGTTTATTTTTGGGGGGGGGGGTGGGGGTGGAAAAAAGAGGATTTTAGGCCAAACTCAGCATTTCTCCTCCGCGCAGCAGCCCGAGGGGGACTTTCAACCTCCCAAACCCCAGCACCTGCTGCCAAGAGCCACTTGGTTTCCGTGAGAAAAAACTTTCCCTTTCCCTTTCCCTTTCTCTTTCCCTTTCCCTTTCCTCCTTCCCTTCCTTATCCCTTTCTTTTCCCTTCCTTTTCCCTTTCCCCTTCCCTCCCCTTTCCTTTCCCTTGTTTCCCTTCCCCTTTTCCTTCCTTTTCCCTTTCCCTTCCTTCTCTTCCCCCTTCCCCTTTCCCTTCCTTACCTCTTTCTTTTCCCTTTCCCTTCCTCTTTCCCTCCCCTTCTCGTTCTCTTTCCCTTTTTTCCCTTTCCTTTTCCTTCTCTCTTCTCTTCCCCCTTCCTCTTTCCCCTTCCCCTTCCCTTCCTTTTCCCTTTCCCTCCCCTTCTCCTTCCCTTTTCTTCCTTTTCCCTTCCCCTTTCGTTCTCTCTTCCCTTCTCCCTCCCTTTCTTTCCCCTTTCTCTTCCCTTCTCCTTCCCTTTCCCTTCTGTTCCCTTTCCTTTCCCTTCCCTCCCCTTCCCCTTTTCCTTTTGCCTTTCCCTTCCCTTCCTTTTCCCTTTCCTTTCCCTTCCCCTTTCCCTTCCCTTCTCCCTCCCTTTTCTTCCTTTTCCCTTTCCTCTTCCTTCTTTCTTCCTTTCTTTCTTTCCCCTTTCCCTTCCCCTTTCTTTTTCCCTTCCCTTCTCCTTCTTCTTCTCCTTCCTTTCATTTTCCCTTCCCCTTCCCTTTCTCCTTCCCTTCCTTTTCCCTTTCCCTCCCCTTCTCCTTCCCTTTTCTTTCTTTTCCTTCCCCTTTCCTCCTCTCTTCCCTTCCCCCCTTCTTTCCCCTTTCCCTTCTCCTTCCCTTCTCCTTCCTTTCCTTTTCCCTTCCCTTTCCTTCTCTTTCCCTTCCTTTTCCCTTCCCTTCCTTTTCCCTTCTCCTTCCCCATCTCCTTCCCTTCCTTTTCCCTTTCCCTCCCCTTCTCCTTCCTTTTCTTCCTTTTCCCTTCCCCTTTCCTTCTTTCTTCCCCTCCCTCTCCCTTTCTTTCCCCTTTTCCTTCCCCTTTCTTTTTCCCTTCCCTTCTCCTTCCCCTTCTTCTTCCTTTCCTTTTCCCTTCCCCTTCCCTTCTCCTTCCCCATCTCCTTCCCTTCCTTTTCCCTTCCCTTCCCCTTCTCTTCCTTTTCCCTTTCCCTCCCCTTCTCCTTCCCCTTTCTTTTCCCTTCCCCTTTCCTTCTCTCTTCCCTTCCCCCCTTTCTTTCCTCTTTCCCTTCCCTTCTCCTTCCCTTCCTTTTCCCTTTCCCTCCCCTTCCCCTTCCCCCCCCCCAAGAGAACCCCCCCCCAAGCCCGCAGCCCCCACCCTCAGCTCGGGCTCCTCGAAGTAGTGCAGGGAGAGGGTCTTCAGGTCGTGGGTGCCGGGGTCGTACTCCACCACCGAGAGCTGCCAGAGGTGGGGGGGGAAAAGAAGGAGGGGGGGGGTGATGAGGAGCGATAAACGCACCCCCCCTCAGGGATTTTGGGGGGGGTCGGGGGGGTTTGGGGACCCCCACCTTGGCGTCCTTGAAGCTGAGGAGCAGAGCGTCGCGCTTGGCCCCCGCCAGCTGGACGCTGGCCATGGACATGACGTTGCCGAAGAAGGAGAAAGAAGCCACCAGCTCCAGCTTCTCCTTGTGGCCTTTGCCTTCTACGAGGCGGGGGGGGGACACACATTAAAAAAGACATAAAGACCCCCCCCCCCTTCCCCAAAAATGAAAAAAAGGGGGGGGGGTTCACCCCCAAAAAAATTAGCTCGGAGGAGGGCGGCGATTCTCCCTACCTGCGTTTCTATCGCCTTTAGCGCCCGTCTGCGAAGGGAAAGGGGTGAATAAACCCAAAATTTGAGGCGGGGGGGGGGCAAAAAAAAAATCGCCCCCCCCCCCCCCCGGGATGATTTTTTGGGGGGGGGAAAAAATACCTCGCAATCGTGGTTGAGGCGATAAACGTAGAGCTGGGAGGAACCGGCCACCACCAGGTTGCGCTCGGCGTTGGAGAAGAAGTTGCAGAACATGGCGAACTCCAAACCCGTGGGGGGGTGGGCTTGCTTGTAAACGGCGTACATGGCCCCCCCCCGGGGACCCCCCCCTCAGCAGGGTCCGATCCCCCCCCCCCTTCAGATAAAAAAACACTCCTAGGAAGCAAAATCAGGGACTTCTTGGGGTGGCGGGACCCCCCCAAAGGGGGGGGTCCCGCCACCCCAAGAGGTCCCTGATTTTGCAGAGGTTTTGCCCCCCCCCCCCCAAAAGGTCGTGGAGGTTTGAGCCCCCCCCCCCTTGCTATGGGTCCCTCAGCCCCACATCTTGCCCCCCCCCCCCCCAGGGGCTCCTCAGTCCCATGCCCCCCCCATAGAGCACCCCACATCTCCCCCCCCCCCAGAGCACCCCATGTCTCTTCTCTCCCCCCCCCCCCCCCCGCTATGGGTCCCTCAGCCCCACATCTTGCCCCCCCCCCCCCCAGGGGCTCCTCAGTCCCATGCCCCCCCCCCTAGAGCACCCCACATCTCCTCCCCCCCCATAGAGCACCCCACACTTCCCCCCCCATAGAGCACCCCACATTTCCCCCCCCCATAGAGCACCCCACATTTCCCCCCCCCATAGAGCACCCCACATCTCCCCCCCCCCCCATAGAGCACCCCACATCTCTTCTCTCCCCCCCCCCCCACTGCTATGGGTCCCTCAGCCCCACATCTTGCCCCCCCCCCCCAGGGGCTCCTTAGTCCCATGCCCCCCCCCTAGAGCACCCCACATCTCCTCCCCCCCCCCCACAGCACCCCACATTTCCCCCCTCCATAGAGCACCCCACATCTCTTCCCCCCCCCAATAGAGCACCCCACGTCTCTTCTCTCCCCACCCCCCCCCCATTGCTATGGGTCTCTCAGCCCCACATCTTGCCCCCCCCCCCCCAGGGGCTCCTCAGCCCCATGCTCCCCTCCATAGAGCACCCCACATCTCCTCCCCCCCCCATAGAGCACCCCACATCTCCTCCCCCCCCCTAGAGCACCCCACATTTCCCCCCCCATAGAGCACCCCACATCTCCTCCTCCCCCCATAGAGCACCCCACAGCTCCTCCCCCCATAGAGCACCCCACATCTCTTCCCCCCCCATAGAGCACCCCACATCTCCTCCCCCCCCCCCCCCCATAGAGCACCCCTCATCTCTTCTCTCCCCACCCCCCCCCCATTGCTATGGGTCCCTCAGCCCCACATCTTGCCCCCCCCCCCCAGGGGCTCCTCAGCCCCATGCCCCCCCCCCATAGAGCACCCCACATCTCTTCCTTCCCCCTCCCCTTGCTATGGGTCTCTTAGCCCCACATCTCTCCCCCTATGGGCTCCTCAGCCCCACGGCCCCCCCCCAAACCCCACACCGTGCCCCCCCCCACCCCTACAGCCCCCCTCCCACCCCGCCATTTTGCCCCACATCCCCCCCCCCCAAGCCCCTCAGCCCCACACACCCCCCCCATCTCCTCCCACACACCCCCCCCACGGGCTCCTCAGCCCTACGGCCCCCTCCCCACCCCTTCCCCTCCCCCCATCTCCTTCCGCACCCCTCAGTTCCCCCCCCACACCCCCAAAATCTTCCCCCCCCCTCCCCAGCCCCAAAATCCCCCCCCACC